>NC_092207.1:58880721-58909882 GCF_043381705.1 Parasteatoda tepidariorum | reverse complement strand
CCGAATTGATAGGGCTGGGCAATGTCAGAATTTCGATATTGTGGTATATTGTGAGCTTCATATCACGATATTATGATATACCGCGGTAATTAAATTGTTATGTATATTATAAATGCTAAGACTATTTTGCAATTAAAAATTAATGTGTTTAAAGAGCATCATTTAAAAAAAATGGGGTACTTATCCTATATTAGCTCGCAGCATAATTATCCCATGGAATCAACTAATTATAAAGCATCATTATTTTAAAACAGAAAAATTTTATTAATATAAACATCAATTACTAATATAAACATCAACACAATTATAAACATCAAAACAGTTATAAACATCAACACAATTATAAACATCAACAATTATAAATATCAACACAATTATAAACATCACAAGGAGATCCGACAATCTCGGATATTTTTAAAATCAGAAGCACGCTATTCTCAAAATGAAACCAAAATCAGTAACTAAGTATACCATGGAGGGTTGATATAACGCGCGGGTGTTTGAAATCCGATATCGCCAATACCACGGATATGACGCATGCGCTTTAAAGTCAAATGATACCACAATATATTGTAGGAGAAATTTCTAGCTGCCGAGAGGAGGTATCGTAAATATTACGCGCAAGCCTTTGAGTTCTTCACCCCTAAATCAATCACGTGCCATACCAATACCTCCTAGATACCATACCATACCGCCACTTCCTCGCCGCCGGTCGGCCGAAGATATTGGCTAGCGGTGAGTACCGAGAGGTGCAGGCATACCGAAGTTCAATAACTCGGTATTGCCGAACAATATACTTCCGAATATCATTACCGCGGTATCAAAGAAATACCGGTAAATGACGGTATTACGGTATATTGCCCAGGCCTAGTTCACACGTCTGGCAAGACTCGAAAATGGGCTCCTGTTTTTGAGCGTGGTGACATGGTGACTTTTTTTTTTCCGATTTGGATATTTTTGTAAGGAATGAAGTTTTTTCATCATATCGCTTAAGTTTCGTGGGACTATTCATTTAATGTTTTTTCTTTTTTGCAATATTTTTGTAAAAGTTTAGTTGATAAACTATCAAGCAACTTCAGTTCAAGAAAAGATTTTATGTCTTATTGTGATGGACAATCATTCATGAACTACAGTCTTGCGTTAGCAGGATTTTTATAGAAAAAAATATAAATCATTGTGTGCGAAAACGTTTTATTTGCACAAAATTATTTCACATCATAACGTTAATCATATGGTTGCCATTCAAACTTATGAAAATATATTATATTACTATGAATAGTGAAACCTAAAAATAGGCTTTGAAAACTGACAAAATAATTGAAAATAAAAAAAATTGCTAATTTTCAAAATAATTCGATTCAGATTCTGTGCAAACGGAGTAGTTAGAGGGGAAAGATACCCTGAAGATGTCTCAGAACATAATTAGAAAGAAATTTCAAAATAATTTTTTTTCTTCCTTTGGTAAGTGCGGACCCAAGACTTAAATTTTTTATCCGATTAATTTGAAAATTTAGCGCAATGCTTCCTATTATTATTGTAGTGTTCATTGTGCTTTGTTCTTTTAATGAATTATTTTTTGATAAAAAAGCAAGATAATGAATAAGAAATTCTTCTGAAATTAAAGCTTGTTATTCCTTTTATCAAATAATATAAGCGTCTTAAGGCATCCTAAGTGTAATGGAAACTAACATAATGTAAGAATGAATATAACGTAAAATAAATAATTCCAAGGAACTGAAGCTGTAAATAAACTTGATAAGCAAAAAAAGAATTCATTGACCTCAAAAAAATATAAAGATGGTAATAACAGTTGACGTGTTTCAAGTGCTCAAAAATATGTGCCCATTCTCAAGATTTGCCTGACATGAAGGTGAAAAACAAAAGTGATTTGAAACATAAAGATGCCAACGAAGAAAAGGAAAATAAAAGTGAAAAATAAAATTAGAACAACCTTGGTAACAGAGTTTGAAACAGGAAATGTAAATAAAGATGAAAAAAAGTAAAAAGTCCGGTGCGGCCGAGAGAGGCGAATTAGGTCAAAATGCATTTCCACGCGCTATAGAGAGAGGTTGAGAAAATCATATTGTTAACGAGGGAATCGGTATTCGTATGTATGGAACAAGATTACAGGACATCAAGATGAGCTCATTTGACAGGGGTGCAAATAGTTATAGCATAGTCGATTTATGCTCAAGATTTCAACTTTATGCCGTACTTGATGATATAGCGCAATCTTGTTAACTGACATAATAATCGCATTCCTTTAGCCTAAATTTTAAAGCGCTTGTTTTCGTCTGTCCGATGTAACCAAGATCACAATGACAAGGTATGTGGTTAATGCCTCAACGATTTTCTACCCTGATATTCAAAATGTTTAAGTTTTGTCAGCAGGCTTGGAAATGATTTTAAAACAAAAACTAAATAGGATTTAAGCAATTTTGTAGCAAACGGGAGAAAAAAACTATAAAGTAACAAGTTCATTGAAAGAATTAGAAGAAAAGATGGGTGGTACAGCTAAATCAACTATAGAAGGGTTAAATCCAAAGTTAGCTGTAAGCGAGTAGAGGAAATTATGTTTAAAGAAGATTCAAAGCAAAAGTTTAGTGGAATCGCTCGGAATTGTTTTCCGGAAAACGAAATTTATGGCATTTTCAAGTTAAGTTGCTTTAAAAAAAATTTACAAAATCTTACTCCATATATATACAATTTATAAAAGTGTGGGTAAATTTTCAGTTTTTTCATAATGTTTAACTTAAAATAGCTGCCAAAAGTTTCACCCCTTCAGTCTGGCATCATAATACTAGGATATGCAAAAACTAATAAGCTACTTCTATGGTCTACACTCAATAATTTCAATGAACATTTAGAATGTTAACGATACCTAAAATTACATTTTCTTTTAACTAATTTTTCCAAATATTGATTTAAATGTTTTTTCCCCAAATTCTACTAAAAAAATTAAAGTACTCTGTTTTACACAAGTTAGGGCAAATGTTGTACAAAATTTATGATAGCATTTATGGATGGGTGATCGTGTAAAGCTAAGGGTGGTGGCGCTAGTGGTAAAATTGCTCTTTCAAGACTTCCGGGTTATTGCTTCCGATATATTTTTACGCCGCAGATTGAAAAAACGCGCCATCATATTATTGCATCATATCTTTTGCAGTATTTCACATGTACCGAGTTCTTTCTTTCAGCCTTTAAACTTCAGCATTATCATATTAATATTATAATCATTAGAATATTTTCCAATTAGGCTAACTTAAAAAGATATTTTTAAAGATATTTTATTCAAATGTAGCCAAATAAGGGATAAAATACAAAATATGGCAAACCTTAAGAATTATTCACAGTGAGATATTAACTTTCCAAAATTTTTTTTGGCCTTACGACCTCTGAGAATCAATACATTTTTGAAAGCTCTTATGAATGGTACAATTATGTTTAGATTTGAACCCAAATTACAATGACAAAACTGCATAGAATATTTGGCTTGTTCACACATCGCCTCGTAGACATAACATAAGCGGAGGGATACACCGGAAATTTTCTAAATTTCTTCCGGTTTAAGGACGCTTGTTATTGTTTACATTAGACCACCCATCCATACTATGCATTATTTTTTTAAAATTTTTTATGAAAATGTGTTTATTACTACAAAGACATCATATTTAAAATGTAGAAAAAATATTGCACTTACTATTACAAACATAATTTTAAATTTTTCTCTGAAAACTTTTGAAAAAAAAAAACAGTTGCCTATGTCTACCAACTTAGTTACAAACCTTCAGTAAAAGCCGCCATGGCTCAGGGGATAGAGCGTTCGTCTTCCTATAAAGGACTGACCCTCCATCCAGCTCAAGTGGTCCCAGCAAAGTGGCCTCCAACATGAGTGAAAAAGCTCCAAACTTGAGTGTCTAATGCAATTTTCGTCACAATGGGCTTAGAGCCCACGAAAACCTGGCGAGAGTTTTTTCAGATTGGGTCAACTTGAAAAAAACCATCCTTATACCCACCAAGAAGTTTTTTTTTTTTCACATTTAATTATTTCCAAGCTTTTTTTTTTTTTTTTTTTTTTGCAATTATTTCACCAAGCTGTTCTTCTTTTAAATTATTAACTTAATGTCGTATAGATTAAATATTGTAACTTTTTATACAAAATTATATGAAGTAAGACATATTTCATTAATCTGGTTTTTGCAAACAAAATTTAATATAAGTGAACTACCAACCATGTGAAGAAAAATAAAGTACACAATGAAATATTTTGCTAAATTATAATACATTATTATAAACCAAATTATGTGTAATATGCATACAAAATCCACTTATTGCATAACATTCTAACTTTGTGTGATTAATTACTTCAAATCCTGTTAGTAAAAATTATAATTATTTAATTTCTTAAATATGCTACATTTTTGTCAAATAAAAGTTCAGTTTCCTTCACCAATGGTATTGAATGAAATTTTAATAAAATGCAAGAAAACTCACTAAACACAAACTATATTAGGTTTTGTTGTATTTGTAAAAAAAAATTTTGTAAAATTTTCTTTTTAGAAATATAAGCCTTTATTGGCGATCGCAACACTCGAATACGCCATCTGGGGAACGACCGGTTTCATGCCTTTAGCCCTTCTCCCTTCCCTCTCCTCCTCTTTTCAGTTGTATAGGAATGTACTACGATATTTTCCCTTTTCTTAATATTTTTCCTTTTTATTTAATAAAAATATCTTTTAAAATTTCCGTGATACTTTTCTTTAGAACTATGTTTAATGTAGTTTTCAGTTCCATACAGTTTTCCAACTGAAGAGATTTTAATCTATATGAAAATCAAGAGAGAAACTAATATACTTCCTACCTCTATGACTCTCCACACGCTAATGGGGAAAGCATGTGAAGGTGTTGCCATAGGTAGAGAGTTCTTCTATACTCCACCTGCAGCCCATTTCGATCGCCAATTTCATACACTAAGTCTTTGAATCTTAATTTTAAATTGTTAATAAAATTCGTAGTTGTCAGCTTATTCCGTTTTGTTAGAAGATTTTACTCTGAAAATGGTTACGAAATTTTGTCTTTCATATTTGATTCTTAATTGAATTAAGTTGAATTCAGAAAATTTTAAACACCACAACAAATGAAAACCATCAAACATACATAAAAAATAATTATGATGATGGTGTAAGGGTTTTAAGCATAGACAAAATTAAATCTTATTTTAATTAAAAACTTCAATACAAATTGTATTTCATTACCACTAAGAGAAGTATTCTTCAAAAACTGTCAGAGGCTGGTGGGTATGAAATTTATCTGAGATATTTAGGATTCCAGCAATTAATCAACACACAGTCTATTTCTTAACGCATTCCAATAAGGTACTTTTCGGTCAGCTGGTCGTAAGCGAAAACTCGCCGAAAGAGTGAACTTCCGCCAACATTTTTTTAATTATTTCTCTACAATTTTATTTAATTTATTTTTTAAACACTGAAAAAAATGGACGTTCCCAAGAAGAAGAAAAAACTTCAATTTCATTGCACTCGGGTAACCGAAAATGGTACTTCAAATAATTTATGAAATGTAAATTTCGAAAAAAAGAAGTTTGAATTAAAAGAAAAGTAATATTCTATTGAATTAAAATTAAACATATATTTAAATAAGATTAGAAGAAGACAAATATTGATCAAACAGAGCTCTTTTCAGCGTCCCCAAATTTCTTGACTGGATGAGAAAGTAATAAGATCCTACATCCACCATTTAAATCTGTAATTCAATACAAAGGGAAAATTCTTGGAAATTGATCATGATTCGGCGTATTAGTTATACGGCGTATTAGAATCCGGCATTTATCGGTATCGTAAACTTGTCTTTCAATCCTCGAATATCTATGCAAGCTACAAACTGTTTCTGATTTTTTTATGAAAATTTCCTGCTATTTATCAAGCCTCAACTCAAAGCTACATTAGTGGCAATACAGAGCTGTAAGTTGACACAAAAACTCGTCGCACTTTTCTGTAGTCAAAACAAACTTATTCTGTTTTGCTTTCTTTTAAAATGTAATTTTTCTATTATAATCTTAATAAGTGATTTGTACATCAGATTGTCCTGAAATATTTTATTTAAAAGCAGTTTTTTCTTAAAATTTTCTAGTTAAAATGTCGCGAGTGTTATGCAAGTATGTTCCTTAAATATTAATTGAAATCATATTTAACTTACTACCTCTTTGATGCAATATATACTATATTAATTTTCTACTGCTTTATTTTTATTTTGTCTTCTAGGCAACAGATGCTTCATTTAATTTTTTAAGTTAAAAACTATGCCTTTCTTTGTTGGTAGATATTATTTTGTGTATATGAACGTCGCAGGGGCCCAATTTTTGAGAGTGGCAAAATTAAGTTGCATATTCACAATATTTTTTCGCCAAGTCTAGGAAACTTCAAAATTTCCATATAACATTGGTAGAAACATGTTTATTACATGCTTTGTACCATTTTCTTTTTCAAACTTAACATTATAAATTAGATGTTAAAACCTTCAAGAATTCTATAACCTTGTTTTTTTTTCTTTATTAATTTAAAATTATTATAGCTAATCATTGACTTTTGCATGTAAGAAAACACACAGATACGCAGTGTTTATGTATTAAATTAAAGTTAGGTTTTCTGCACAAAATATTTTATCGTGCAATAGTTTCTTAAAAATTGTAATCAGTTTTTTGTTTAGTCATATTTGTGTATGAGTTTTATACTCATGACTCTGGTAACAGAAACCTTGCAGCATGGCAACAGATGCTGAAGGTTTCTATGGCATCTTATCTTAAAACACTTGTTAAGTCAAGCTGAAAAATATCTGCAGATTTTTAAGCTTAAAATTTCAAAAATCTAAGCTTAAAATTAAAAAAGAATCACAGTTAATTTTCTACTTTTTAAATTTAAAAGTGGGGCGATAATTAATTTTCAGATAGAATATTTAAAAATGAGGGAAAATGAAAAAAAATGAAAAATTTTATAAATACCTGAAAATTTTTGATTATTTGGTTAGAGGCTTTTATTATGTAGGATTTATTCATTACATGAAATTTTGATGTAATTATTATTTACCTTATCT
Source organism: Parasteatoda tepidariorum (assembly GCF_043381705.1). Lineage (NCBI taxonomy): Eukaryota > Metazoa > Arthropoda > Arachnida > Araneae > Theridiidae > Parasteatoda > Parasteatoda tepidariorum. The sequence continues at coordinate 58,902,775 of NC_092207.1, read as the reverse complement.
AGTCCCACATTGCTATATAGTTTTTACCAGGAGTTGGCACTTGGCTCCACCGCCTCGGACGCAGAGTTCATTTCCATGAGTGAGTAAGGGGAGAAACATTTCTGCTCTTGAAAATTAGGCAACCCTTAATGTGCTCCAAATGCTAACGGTGAATTCTTTTTCAGTCACTTACTTCGCTTTTTCATCTGCTATTATACCTTTCGTTACTCTAGCTAATTAAATATATTTTAAATTTAAAAACTGCTGTTCTCCCAGCAAAATGTCTCCAAAATAACTAATTATTCACTCAAAAAAGAGAATTATAATCAAATGTATGAAATATTTAATGTTAAAAAATGCACATAAAGAAATATTTTTGTCATGCGATCGCCAAATAGCAACCTTGATCAGGACTGTTTGCATCCTTCTACCAAAAATAGAGAAATAGCATCATCAGCCGTACCGTCTTTACGCATGGGCACACTCGGGCAGTGCCCGAGGGCCCCCCGCACTCAGTGGGCCCTTGAGAATCTCACTTTTTATAAATTTTATTTAAAAAAAACTAAGTATAAACAATATTGCCTTATACTTTTTAAAAAATAAATACATTCTATTGTATAAAGTGTGCATTTTGTTATTCTTTCTACTCATAGTGATCAACTATTATGCAAACTACAATAATTTGAATAGTTTATCATAGGGAAAACTTAAAAAGTTAACCGAAATCTATTTTTCTGCGTTCCAATGAAGTTTTTATGTGGATTCAGTCTTTTGGAGAAATTAAAATGTATTTAAATTTGTTTAAATTATTGCATGCTTTAAAAATGCTTTATTTCATGTATGTGAAGTTTTTTAGTTCGATTTTAAACAGTATAAAATGTCATAAGGGACCAAAAAATTTCTTTGCCTGGGGGCCCTGCATTCTATTAAGACAGCCCTGATCATCGGATACCCCAGATGAAGGCGGAGCCAAGTGCAGACTCTTGGTAAAGGAACTATACATGTATAATAAGTCTATATTTTCCACTATTAGTCTCTGACTGCATGTCAGTATCTAAGAATATTGAACTAATGAAGATGCTACGGAGAAATTTATCAAAGTCTGCTACCGGGTTCATAATTACTACATCCTTTAAAAAGACAAAAAATACTACTTTATCCTAAAAAAGAAGAATTTAATAAGTATAGTACTTTATAAAGAGACATCGAATTAGTATCCAGGAAATATTCTGGTGTTTCAGTTACCTTAAAAAAAAATTAATAGACCTCAGTTTTCGAACTTCCGTATGAAAATGTGAGAAAGTAAGAGAACTGTGAGATAATGTAAATTGCGACATCATTTAGACAAATGAATAATCCTTTATAATGGCTTGTAGAAATTTGTTACATTTTTAATATCTCAGAAACTTTAAAATTGCTTAGAATAAATTTTGAATATATATATATATATATATGTATAACAGAGTTCTAACTATGAATAAAAAAGGGCAAGGTGCTTCCTCATAGGAAAAGGCACTTTGAATTTTAAAAGGGCACTCACTTAACTACATAAAATTTATAATATGTAATAACTGAATTTGATCCTCAACGATTTTTAAGTTTTTGACTTATATACTGTTTTATATGTGTATTTAAAAAAGTAATTTTCACTCATCTAAATAAGAGAAAAATTTTTAGTTTATCAATGATAATTAGAAGCCTGCGGAGAGAACGCACAGATTACGCACAGATTTTTTGGAAAAAAACCAGCCTAAAAAAATTTCATTTTTTTTATGTAAAAAAATTTATTCTGCTCCTGGATCAACTTTTCTTTTGGTGGACAATTTTGATATACTGCGCTTTTGTTCCATGGAAAAAGGCTATATTTTATTCTTGAATAAATAAGTGTTATAGCTTACAATCCTATTTAAATGATAAATATCAATAAAACTATTTTTTTTCTCAGCTTTCATATTCTTATTTTCAATTCTCGATTATATTAGAGTGTGAAAAATTATAGCTCCATAAAATACAACACTGCTCGAATTATCTCGAGTGTGGACAGTTTGGCCTGTTTAGGGTGCTCAAATTAACTCAAGCACACAAATTAAGGGTTAAATTTATAAACACAGATCATTTTTGTGTATAATCAATATTTTAACAATTAATTTTTCTTAAAAATGGAATATGAATAAAAAGTCGGTGGGTTTTAAGGGATGGTGGCTTATTTTTAAAGAAAAAGACAAAGAGGGCGCATTTATAGGGATCAAAGGGTGTGTAGGGCTGGTCGCCCTTCTAATAATATAAAGTAATATGAATTTATCTTAATGTAACCATGCTATTATTCATACTTCTTTGCAATAAAAGAATTAATTGTTAATTCAACCAACAACGAACCTTATCATTTTACAACTTCAGTTAATGTGTAATGATGAAAACTAATATAAATTTACTCCTGTGTTGAATATGTAGTACTCTATCATTTAACTGAATATTTGAATATATATACTATCCTTTCTGCAGATTAACCTTTTCATATTTTAGGCAGTTTTAAGCATTTTTTCCCCTTTAGCTTGATTATGTAAAAACTCTTTATTCCATTCTCTCCACCTCCCCTCAGAGAATTGCAATATATAAAAGATGCATTACATGTTTTCCAATATTTGACCTATTTTTGTTAGTGAACTCGATGATTTCAAAGTTGGTCTGTTAATTGTAAGAAAGTTTAATTTTGACAAATTGGTGTCAGTTTTTATGTCAATTATTTACAAGTAAATTAGGAGTACTTTTTAAAGTCTGATAAATTTGATATTTTTTTTCTTCTTAGGAGTGTTTGTTTCATCTGGGAGCAAGTGAGAAATGGATCAAATCGTACTTGCATAGCGAAAATAGGCCGCGAAAAATATGTCCGTGTGTATCCAACTATGGTTGTGAATTCTGATGGCTCAACTTATACAATTAGATACCATGAGCCCAGAAAAATTATTAAAGTGAGTCCTTTTATAATTGTTCATAATTTTTATGCTTTTACTGGTATTTTTTTCATTGATTTTAATTTTTTAATATTTCTCTTACAATAAAAGTTAAGATGATTTCTGAGTTTTTTTCATTTTTGTGTATACACAAAGTTTTCAGCTGTTGTCTAGTATGTCTGTATGCCATACTGATATTTTATATTGATGCTTATGTAATAAAAGTATACTTTCATTTACTTAAAATTGTGTTTTTTCAAAGCAGAATTTTTTATATTTGTGGTTTTCATGCACATAATTTTGAACTAGATTCATGAAAATTAAACACTAAAAACAATTTTTAATTTCTGATTAACATATGTATTCTATATGCTTTTTCTGCAGAAAATTAACAAAATATCCTTTGTGTAACTAAAAGGACATAAATAATATAGATGATATAAAATTTTTGCTTAATAGAGTCGAGCTCGGTTTAAAGACCTCTGTTGTCCAAAGAAATGTGGACGTTATAATGTAAGGTTGCTATAACTTTATTGAAAAAAGTTTAATTAAATTTCGGTCGCTAAATTCTAACCGATGTTAAGATAGTGTTGCTTTTATGGAAAAGAAACAGTATTTCATGTATCGGTCATTAAAACGGAAGGGTCACAAACCTAAGGTGTCAATAAATTCCTTCTATATGCTATAATTGAAATAGCATTTACACTTTTTAAACGAAATTCAAAACAAGCAGAATAATGTAAAAAAAATTGATATTAGTTTTTATTATTTATTATATGATCATAAAATTTATAGAGAAAAACAAGTTTCTTTTAACAGTGGTGTATACCTTAAAATATAGTTGATTTTAACCCTAAAAGTTTTTCATAAGCATCAATACTTTAACAAAACTAATTAATTTAATTGATACTTTAGAAAACTAGATTGGTCAGTTCTGTGACATGGTATCAGTGGATTGTGATTCAAATTGTTAAAACTATTGCAGTGTGGTAGAGTTGAAACAATTTGTTCTATTTTAATTTCAATTAATTAATTGTGACTTTAATATCTTCTGATATTAAATGATTTAGTGTTAAATAAAGTGCTTTAATAACAAACTTTTATTAGTAATGGAAAATATTATATGGCAAAGCACAAACTGTATTTTTTTATTGTAACTTTTTCATTGAAATGAATATTGGAGTGAAACATGCATTGAGAAAACAAGAATCTGATGAATTCAATTTGGGTTGCTTAATTTGTAAAGTACAGTAAAAATGGAGCCGAAATGTTTGAAAATTATGAAATTTGCAAATATATAGTTTATTTTTTCTTTCAAAATTATTTTAAATATTTAAAAACGAAATTTTTTACAGGATAAAGAGTTATGTTATTTAAAAACTATAAACTAGATTGTTCAGAAAGTCTTTTCAGTCAACCGAATGTTTAAAACTCGAAGGGATTCTGAACGTATTCCACCGTCTCTGAGAACTGCCCCAGTTATAAAAAGATTTGGTTCAAGTGTTTACTATTTATTTGATTAATGCTGTGTACATATTTTTCAATTCACTGTTATAAGAGTTATTGCCACGCATTAGCATTGTGTACTAAACAGAGATTAAATTCTCGATTTTTTTCATAAAATAAAAAGTAATTATATATTTAAACACTAAAAATTTGAATAATTTTTTTTTCATTTAAAGTAAACTCTAAATTCATTTTACATTTTAAGAAGAAAGTAATGTTTGCCTATGGCAATAACACATATTTTTACAATATATATATACATAGAGAAAGTGGCTTTCTGTGGACCTTTGTTAGAAAGTGCATGAACAGAAAACTAAGATTGTGCATTTCAAACTCTGCCAAATCTACTCTTTGGATAATTTGAAAAACGCGCAATTGGAAAGCAAACCTATATTTAAAAATGTAGTAAAGTCTTTTAAGACAATTGGTTTAATACAGAAAAAGTAATAACTGGGACCAACCTGGAAAAAAAAGTAAGCATTTTTAAATTTGTATCTTGAAATAGCATTTCGATGCTTTATTCAATTTTCAAATATGTGTATTTTTATGGGTACTTAGTTAGATATTTTATTCCTAAGCATTGTGATAGGTGTTTTCATTATTAATTTTTATTTTGTAAAGATAACATAATATATGAGTAGAATAATTCTATTTATAAAGTGACAATATCACTGCAATTTAGCATGGAGATGCAAAGGTGTGTTTTAATATTTTACATAATGTAACGTTATTTATTGTAGTTGCCAATGGATACAAGTAAGTTAACAGCTGAAGAATTGCATATACATTTAAATAGAAGAAAGGGAATAAAGAAAGTAGTTATAGAGGAACAATTTGAAGATGACTTTGATATAAACCGCTACAGCCATTTATGGAAAGACAAATCAACAGAAAACAAATAAGACCTGTAGTTGTAGCTATATTATAAATAAACTATTTTAGATCATTGCTTTGCTTTATTTATCTGTTATTCATTTTTAATTCTAAATTTTTCAGTCTATTCTTTTATAGCTACTTTTATAAAGAATTTTTACACAATCAATTTAATCACAAGCTATATGAATTTATTTCTGTCCCAAATAAAAGTGTTTCAACATTTAAAGTTGGAGTAAAATAATTGCACAATGTAAAATTATTATTAGTTGAATTAAATAAAGTAAAAAAATTGCCCCAGTGTTTATTATTTTATACTTTTTATTTATTTTATGAGGCACTAGCATATAATACCTTCCTGGCTTCTAGAAGTTTTTCTTTTTACATCTGATGAAAATATTCTTGATTTTGTTTAAAAGGGAAAATATATGCACCATTAAATTTATGTTACAAAAATCAATCTAACTAAATAATTTAAATAATCTGAAATACATTTTAAAATGCATATCTTTAACTAATATTTTAATAAATGTAATATTAGAATGTTATAAATACAATTGTTATTTTTGAAAAAGTTTTATTGCTAAACAAAACAAATGATTGGAAAATTAATGTTTGTTTTTTAAAAACAAAGTTTGCTTTTCAAATTCTTCATGTATAAAATACACATAAAAATTTTTTTTTATATTCCTAGAGATTTTAAAGCCATATTAATTGCTCCTTCTCTTGTTTTACAACCACCAATGAATCCTGACATATGCACAAAAGTGCAACCATCGATACCACTAACTTTACTTAGTTCTTCATCACGAAGGCCTCTCCAATCTTCATGTAGGGATACCCTAAATTAAACAAATAAAATTTTTTAAAAAAATCTTATTTGAGAAATGCAAATACAAATTATGAAAATTCTACAATAATGAAATATAAATAATGATAATTCTACATAAAATCTATAACAAACATTGTTTTTACTTGTCTAACATATTTAAAGGGTATTTTAATAATAAAAAATGTAATTCTTTTATTATAAAAAGATAAAGACTTAATAGTTTGTTTAAAACGGTTCCATAAATTAATCACATTTTAAACTAAACAATATTGCATATGATAAATACTAATGAATTGTGTGAGAGATAGAAGGCATAAAAACCTGTCAAATTTTAAAATTAAATAAAATAGTAAATTTATTTATTTTGGAATATTTTTGACGTTTTGTTATTCATAGCTTATTCTTGAATAACAAAAATTTTAAAAATCTTCATAACCAAAAAATATATATATATATATTTATAGTGATTAAGTTATTACTAATAAATACAAATTTAAATTGGCTGTAATATTTTTCATAAGCAGATAACATTGAATAAAATTTGCAAAATTTATTTTAGACTAATACAATTTTTCTTAAATAACAAATAAGTTAAAAAAGTTTCAAAAAACAGAAAGTATTTTTTATTCATTTAAAAATTGGATGTTATCTCTAAAATAAAGATAATTAAATTTAGAGAAAGTTGTAAACTTCATTACAAACAGACCTCACTGCCATTTTATTATTTTGTTGTCGTGTGATCTTTAAAATCTGAAGATAAAGCCCAGTAAAAATTTTGTTGTCGTGTGATCTTTAAAATCTGAAGATAAAGCCCAGTAAAAATTACTTTGATAGGATTTGTTTACAAACATTAACGATATTGGGGAAGTTCCTAAAGGAAAATTTAACAGGAAAAACTGTCAATATCAGTTTTCTACTAAACAAAATATAGGGTGAGGTATGTTAGGCTTAAAAGTTTACAGTCAGACTTAAAGATTATAAATATCAATATTGTTTTATATTTTCACTAGGAAAAAAATTCAGGATTAACTAAGGCTGAATTCCCATGGAAAAATATAATCATTAAAAATGTATTGATCTTTGAATATCGAGATAAATAATCAAGATATATAATTGACCAAGAATATAATTGATCAAAATAATCAAGAAAAATATTTACTTTGTTTTATTAATTTAATTTACACAATTACACAAACTGTTGGATTGAATTAATTTACAGTAAAAGATTCATACCTGTTCGAAAATAACCTGAAGTAATGTTTTACCACAGATAAAATGAAAAAGTTATTCATGATATTTTTGTATAAACATATGAAAGTGCAAAATAAAATACTTTAGCAGTATTATAAAAGTTATATATTTTTTCAAACATTAAAAAATGCTTCTATATATTTAATTATGAAGATTATAAATTTAAATTTGTTAGACATATGAGTTTGAATTTACATACTTAAATAAGTTTCATCCAAAGAACAAAAAAGTTTTTTTTTATTTCAAAAAATGTGTTTTTTAGAAGATGAAAAATAAAGTGTGTTAGAAATAATCAAAATTAAAAGGTAAAAAAAAAACAGTTCTCAAAAACATTCCATAATTTTATGGTCATAAATACAAAAATAAATTTTTTATTGTGCAGAAAGCCAGTTAAACTACATGTTTTTCTTAAAAATCATAGAAAATCCATCATTAATAACTGTATTCCAAAAAATTTTCAGATATTGTTTTGTATATTTTACAAAACAATCCCTACCTGTTTTCAAAAGAAAAAAGAGACACTGAAACACATTGAACTCTCCATAATCCATTAGTGTCAGTATAAATTACAAATTTAATGGGTGGCTCAATTTTCATTGATGTCTCAAGATCATAAAGATGCTCTTTCCACGGACAACCACCATTTTCAAATTCCATAATTTCACCACTTGGATGAACCTAGAACAACCATACATATTTTTAAGGAATCAATTTTCATATTACAAAAAAAGAAAATAGAGAAAATCTGTCTTTTTATTTCCTAAAATGTTATAATTAATTTAAAAAACTTCAATATTCTTTATTTATGTAACAAGAATATTGTAATTTTATTTAGTAATTAAAAGTAAATGATCGATTAATTGAACATACAGTTTTATGGCACAAGAGCTAGATGTAAGTATGCCATATCAATAATTTAACAGAAAAATTAGCAATGTTTTGATACTAAAACAAAACATACAACATAAATTAAGTTTAATGTTAGAAGAGCATGAATCGGTCAAAAAACAATGGTGACTGCATGAAGAATGTGTCCTTAAATAAAAATTTAAAAGAAACCATACAATTTTAGATTCAAAAATTTAAAAGCAAAACATGTAAAGTATAAAATACCAGATTAGAAACAATGCAAATGCTACACTTCATTATTTTATTGATGACTCTTAATTAAATTAAATTTTAAAAAAAGAGTTACAGTAATGCAGTTTTCATCTCTTAAAATATTCTTTATAAATAGTGACATGTTTGTCCAGCAATAATAACATTTTTAAACTTAAGATAAACTGTTATGATTAAAAAAAAAAATTATTTATTTGATCATGCACATTAAATTTATGATTACAAAGGTGTCTTAAGATAGTGAAATACTATTACAGATTATAACTTCCACTGAAATAAAGATGTTGTAAAACAATATATGTTATATGAATAAACAATACTTACATTTGGTAAAGCTAAATATGAGGCAATATATTATATTAACATATTGGAAAATAGACAGCTTGGACTTAAAAGAGGGGGGAAGAAATTAGAGAATTTATTTTCAAGCTAATTTAGTTGAAATCTAAATTATATGCAACAATTAAATATGATTGATACAGCTATCATATTTAATTATTGCATAGAGGAGAAAAACTGCAATAAAAATATTTTTAATTTTAATTAAATCTACTATAAATATAAAAGAATGCTCATATGAAGATAATCACTACTTTTCATATCAATCATTACTTTTCTGTAAACCTTCAGAATTAAAAATTCAAGGTTTAACATGTGACAAGGTGACATTAATATTTATGTCTCAAGCAAAGTTTCAAGAAATTTTAATAAAATATGAATTTTAAAATAAATAGAGGTTAGCAAACCTTTTGCAAGAATTTTCAATAAAAATGTATTAAAACTATCCGTCTGAATCAATGTCAAAAAAGAAAGAAAAAACATTTTTTAACAATTTAAAAAAAGTACACGATTGTAAATTGTTTTGCATTGTAATGAAAACAATGCTTATGCGTACGATACAAAGAAACACCCTAAATTGCAACTTTTTTTTAATAGTATCAAAAATATAATGCAATAAAACTTAAGAAGAAGCATGTACTCACAGAGTGTCTATTTTTAATAGCTTCCTTTACTATTTCTCTTGCTGGTAACCAAATTTTGCCATAAAAGTTTACTCTATCTAAAAATTCTTGTTCAGCTAATTCACAAGCCTTCTTAAAACATTTAGTCTGGAACATAAAAAATATAATTTTATTATTCAAATCTATAATTTTCACTACTGATAAAATAACCAGTATTCATTTCTAGTGTGTTTTTCTTATTTGCACATATTTCCTAAGACAGAATCCAAAAATTGAACTAAATTTTAATTTGAAGTATTAAAAAAAATGCTGATTGCTGTGCACCATATTTGTTAAACTATTAAAAAGGAAAAATTTAGTTCCCACATATTTTTCAGTATCTATCTATAGAAAAGGGCGAATCTGTATTTCAATTTTTAGAATTATCTGATCATAAAGCCACCCCTATTTAAAAGGTGTGGGAAAGTTTGAGAAAACATGCTTTTTAACATCTTAGTAAGAGTGGGGAAAATAAATAATAAGAGATTTTGCATAAAAAGTAAATATTTCAATTATTTATATACTCATCTAAAAAAAAAATTTTTTTTACTATATGTATACATTGACAGTCCAATTAACTATTAAGAAGAGAATAAAGTAATAATAAAGAAAAACAACAAAATAATGTAGAAATATTAAAAAAAAGTAGGCATTTGGCATAGCATTTTTCTTAATTATTTTCTCTCTGGAAAATTTCATTTCAATTTTTAATATTTTTATGCAAATATTCTGATCATTAATTTCCAAATCTCAAAATTGGAAATTTTTTTCACCTGGATGCTAAAAGCTTACAATGATTAATTTTCATTTTTTTTCCTCAATATTTTAGACTATACAATGATGAAACACTTTTTTAAAAAAAATTAGATCAAATGGTGTCAGTGAATTGAGATCAAAATTCATCAAAAAGCTAGAAAAATCTCATGCCTGACATCTAAAAGGGAAAACAAATTTAATTCATGTTAATGAGGCTACACTTACTTCATCCTGATTTTTTTCATTCCAAGGTGGATTCAAATGTTTAATTCTTGCACTTAAATGGGTGTGAACTTTATAACTAAAAATAAATGAGTAAAATATTTAAAAAAAACTAAGCAATGATAAACTATAACTGTACTGATCAAAAATATATTTATAATTATTGTTTAAATAAATTCATTGGTTTTTGAATAGTTTGAATGAATCATCAATTTCGACATTTATGCAACATACTACACTGTTAGATGAAGTAAAAATATAAAAAGCCAAAATTTGGGATAAGCACTGTTGTACTCAAACTTTTTTATTATCTACTAAAACAATTTAAAAACAGTTAACGCTATAACAATTCTGTCTATTTTTAAAAACATGCAAGCAATGAAAAGATTTGATTTTCTATATATATTGGCAATAAAAAAAATTTATTAAAAGAAAAAGCAAACAAAATGCTCAAATTTTATAAAATTCAATGGGTTTTTATCATTATTCACAGAAGTGTAGAATATTGCTTGTAAAATATGAAGACAATAAAAATTTATAAAAGAAATAGAATTTGCAAAATTTTTTTAAAAAGGCAATTTTTCCCTTTGAAAAGAAGCCATGTTCCTCTTAAACATAATTGTAACTTTAAGATAAAGTCAGCATAACCATTGATGAAAGTATAAATTATAGTTGACATATAACACTTTCCAATAATATTTAAAAGAATATGATTTTATTAGTCTTTTTTAAAATTAAAAATTTTCACAATGATTAATATAATTTAAAATTCACACAAAACACTTTACTTACAATGACATATGAACACCTACAATTCAACTTTAAAAAAAAATAGAGATGTTTAAGAACACATTTGTAATATTTAACATATCAAGTTGTTCTCTCTTACATGAAATGTTCTTTTCACTACTCATTACTTCTTAATATTAGGAATTATTTTTCGTTGGGATTTTTCAAAATTTATGAATATTTGGTAAATAAAAAAGGGAATTTAATAGAAATTCTCTTTTCTACGTAAATTTTAAATTATTCTCAAAAATAGAAACATGCAGATTCTTCAACAATCCCCTAAAATTAGGGATTTTTCTAAAAGGTAGGGAGAATTGACACACGAGCAGCTCAATTTTTTTTTTTTTTAATTTTTCAATAATTTTAATTTTTAAGGTATACAAAGTTAAAGCTAACAATTTAACAAAATTTTTTATTTTATTACAATCAAACATTAGACCTTAGACTTTATTTAGTTTTTAAACAATTGTAATAGAATTAGTTATTAGTAAAAAAAATTGAAAATTAATTTTCAAAATAAGAAGGAAAAAAACTTAGAGGAATGTAAGATAAAATGTTCAAATAAACCCACACAACATCTGTCGTTTTGCAAGCATCTATGCCATTATCTATTGCATCAACTTCTTGAATCAGGTTTTCATACAACTTGTTAAATATAACTTTAACTTCCTCTGAATCAGCTGCCAAGTTTAATATTCTAGAAATGATCTGATGTCCAAAATGATAATAGACTAATCCTGCACTGCTGAGTTTGATGGTCCATGGATAGTTATTGCTCAAAGAATTCATTGTTTCTGAGAATGACCTAAAATCATTAAATAACATATTGAATTTAAAATAATTCAAAATTCAAATAATTGTAAGCATTTACAACAATTCAAACCATTTACTTAATAAAAAAAAGGCTAAAAAATAATCAGAATTAAATCTCAGTTCTTTAAATTTTAAAATACTCAGAATTATAGTTGTACAGCTTTTTTAGTAACAACATTATGTAATATGCAGAACTAATTTCATATTTTTGTAGTCTACTGATCATTGCAATATTTGTTGTGATCTAATGATTACAATCTTTTAAGTAACAATTTCTTGTCACATACACAATTACATATGTTTGTGATATACACTACAACACTTAATGATAGTTACCTTAATTTTTGTGACCTAATAATCATTATAAAATATTTCTGTGTATTTGTTTCAGAGGCAATTTTATGCCATATACATTACTTACACCACATTTTTCTTAGATCTAATGATCATCTCATTGTCTAACATTCCAGGATCATTGAAATTTGAAAATAAACAATATTCTCAAAATAAAACTATAACATTCTAAGCCTAGTACTCTAAAAAATTGTTATGAAATTTCATTGTTAGACACTACTAGCAATTTGAATGACAAGGAAGGAAAAAAAAAACAGTTATTTGCTTGCAAGAAAAGCACCACTTTAAAGTTTGTTTTTTTTCCTTAAAAAAAAAGTGCTGGAACTAATGTTTGGAGTGTTAAATAAGATAATTGTAAACCAAGAAAAAATTTACCACAAAAGAGCATAAAATTTTAACCTAGAATCCAATCATCATCTTGATTTCAAAACATCTTGTATGCAAATTTTGTTCAATGTGAAAAAATTTAAACATTTTTACTGTTATCATCATGTTTAAAGTTGTCTTTAGTTTGTTAGTTTGCTTCAAACCATCAAAGTGGTAGAATGTTTCGAACCCTAAAACAAATACCGCACACGTAGGCAAGTTCCCGCTCAATACAAAAATAATTAGGAAATGGTTCTAAAAAGTTTAGTGTTACATCTAACATAGAAACCTGAAGTAGAATCCAATGTATCATATCTAGGATCTATAGTTTAGAAGTTTTAAGCTAATTAAAGTGTATAGTACATAAAAATTACATTTTTGACTTATGCCTATAAATGTCTGATATTCCTATCTAGTCAAGTTATTTATTTTATTTTTTATGCATATTTTTCTCCCCAGTGAATTGAATGAAACCAAAGCCAAGTCGAAAGGGTTTAATATTCTAAAGTTAAAAATTACAGTTTTGTATTTGGCTATATATCTTTCCTACACATCTGAATTTGTAATCTAGAGAACCAAAATATTGTTTTATTTGTATTATCTTACAGCTGAATCAAAAGAGACAAATAGTATAGAAGTTTAAGAGCTTTAGTATAACATATAAAAAATAGTTTTTGATCCATAACTATTTATGTTGACACTAATCATATCTAGATAACACAGTATTGTTTGTTTTATATTTTGTTTATGATGAAACCTATTGTGATTAAATACAAGTTCATAAAACTAATGATTTAGAAGTCATAAGAATTTTAAGTTATAATAGAGAAGTTATAAGAGTTATTTACAATTTTGGACTTAATTTACCAATAAAATAATTATAATTCTAAATTATTAGCCAAATTGACTTGATTTCGATTTTCTTCAATTCAGCTAAAACTAGTATATTAAAAAAATATACCTGTGTTGACAATCTAACAATGTCAAACATATAAATAGGTATAAATACAAAACTGTACTTAATATACGGAAACTTTTGCACTTTTTGAACAATTAGTCCTATTGACTTGCATTTGGTTGAAGAACACCTTAATATAACTTCACTTGATCAGATACGAACATTAAAGACATAAGTAGGTATAAGTTTTCTTTTTTAAAAAATGTATTTCCTATACACTATACTTACTAAATAGATTATAACAAAACTAATAGTTTTAATGACTTAGTTTTGGCCTCACTGAATTAAGCATAAAAATACACAAGAAATAATATCTCACTAGTCTAGATAGTTAAGGTTAAATTTATACTTTTTTAAACCCTCTCTCCCCAGCAGTGAATTCAAGATGGTGACAAAAGCTCACCTCAGAAGAGGAGGCAAACTTTAGGTATTCATATTGGTCTAAAATTCTAAGGGTTAAAACAATTCTCAGTTTCCCTATAATTATATAAAAAATTAGGAAAAGTGGTAAAAGTATAGTATGAATCACTTTTAAACCAGTGTCCCCCCTAAGCGTTTTTAGAAAGGCGGCTCACCCCGTCACCCCTGTAAATGCACCCTCCTTGCTCTTTTATAACCATAATCTGCTATTCTTTTAAATAAATACCTTTTAATTGAAAATACACCTTTAAATGTTTATTTTCTCATAATTTTAAACTTTCAAAATGTTTATCAATTAATCCTTTTTTTTAAATTTTATTTACTTATTTCAAGAAAATTTATGCACAGAGATGGTCTTTTAGTTCAGCCTTTAATTATTTTTCAAAAGCTTCAAATTTTTCTGTTATTTTGATAATGAGTGCAAATTATTTTAAGAAATAAACACATAAAATAGTATAAGATAATTTAAAAATTGAGGATCAAATTCAATGATTATATAATATTACACATTTTGATAAATTTTAACAGTGGTAAGTGAGTGCACTTTCGAAACTCAAAGTGCCTGTTTCAGTGAAAAGCACCTTGCCTTTTTCTATTCCTAGGGTGAACTCTGTTTAAACTAAACTAATATGCACTAAAAATAAGTATGAAAACACCACTTTTAATTATTTTATTGCTCACTTTGCTCCTCATAAAAATTCAATACCAATGCCTTATTTTTTTATTCAATAGAAGATTTTTTCAATTGTTATACTTGAAATGCACAATTGACATAAATCGAAAATCCAAACCCTCACTTACTTTTGATGATGATCATATCGATGAGCGCTAGGTTCATAAACCCCTCCTACATCAACAACTACATCACACTCATTTAAAATATCCATGTTTCGTGTCCTTCAAACGAAAAAATTTGAAATGAATTTAGTAAAAAAAAAAATATATATATACATATAACAATAAATTTTACTCAAAATATTAAAGTTAAATATCTATAAATTTTCATTTCATAG
The DNA here is from genome assembly GCF_043381705.1 of Parasteatoda tepidariorum. Lineage (NCBI taxonomy): Eukaryota > Metazoa > Arthropoda > Arachnida > Araneae > Theridiidae > Parasteatoda > Parasteatoda tepidariorum. Next base: position 58,887,572 of record NC_092207.1, on the reverse strand, counting down.
CATTGAATGCAAGATTTATAAAGAAAACTGATATGTACACTCAATAATGAAACTTAATAGTAGTGCATTTCAAAATAAAAATATTTTAAACAAATTTCCAATATGCATTTGCACAGTCATTAGTAAGTTTCTTAAATTAATAAAACTAAGATGGATTATACTTTTACATTTACTATACATAACTAACAATCATAACGTTTAAAATATCAACGTGCATTATAAATTTGAAAAATATAAAAAAAGAGAAAAAGAGCTTGTTTTTTTTACATATTTGTTAACCCAAAAGTTTGCAATTAAGGTTATAGTGAGAAATTTGCCATTTAATTTTTTTTAGTATTAAAATAATTATACTAAACCAATTTAAATAGACAAATATGCAATGACTAGAATAATTAATTAACCAGTTCCCAAATAATTAAAATTTAAACAGATTTTGACATAAAACTCATTTTGCATGTAAAAAACCATTTTATCAAAGCATTGTAAAATAAAAAGATATTTTAAAAAGTAGACAATATTATAGCTTACTACTAATTTATAAGATTAATTTAAAATACTGTGTAATAAATTGCTTGCAAAACAATTCTTGTACAAAAAAGTGCTAGAGAAAAATGTTTTTAACCTTTGTTAGGTTTGAAAATCATAAGAAAGTGATGTTTAACAAGTGTAAAATTACTTGGCATTTAAAAAATAAAATTTTTCAATAAATCAGAAATTTTCTGGAAAAATGTGTTCTATTTTCAGATCTACATATATTTGCAGGAAATTCACAATAACAAATATAAATGCGCTCTAATGGTCAAACTTTCGCAAAGGGATAAGAATCTAAAAAAGCAATCTGAATTTCATTAAAATTACAATAAAGAAATATATTTTTTAATGAGTTAATGAAAAAATAAAACAATTGGAAGAACAAATTGAATGTCAACTGATATTTATATTTATCAACAAATTTAAAATAATAAAGAATTTTTTAAAGATGAAATTCCTTTTTTTTAAAAAAAATTAAGTCAAATTTAAATGTTTAACACAAATAAAATATTTTTAAAACATATTCCAATTCGAAACCAACATAGACATCAACAATATAAACAGACTATCTCAATAAGGGGCTCAACAGACTAAAGTAATAAAAATGAGCTATATTTTGCATTATTACTATGACCTTGGTATACTTGAAGAACAATGATAGTTTTCATTAAAAAATGAAATTTACCATACCAATTTCCAGTATATATAATAACAATTTGATATACACATTAACAAGTTGGAAATAGTTTATTTAAACATCAATGAGAAACTGCAAGAGATATATATTAAAACAGACTAAACACTTAAAACATCGTTTACAAAGGTATTTAGTATTTTATTTTTAAGATGATCCTTTGTAACTCATACCCAAAGTAGAAAATTTTATGAAAATGTAAAAAATATATAGTGTTTATATAGTGTAATTTAAAAAATATAAATATATAAAAGCTGTTATATTTGTTTCACGAAATAATTATCCTAAAAAACAAGCTCTTATTTTTTCAAACCCCGAAAACTTAATGTCTCATTATGAGAGCTAAATGCTGATAAATTTAACTAAATAAAAGTAAGGAAAATAAAGTTTAATATCACCCTGCAACAAACAGGACAAACTTTTAATGCTATAAGCAGAACAATACTATAGGATTAATAGGAATTTATAAGATGTCTGAAGAAGTAAGATGTTCGGATCATCAAAGATATATACTAGAAAAATACTTATAGGATGTTCAAAAAGTATAGAAGCAATCAAATATCTGAATAAATACACATTTACCTTACAACTTCAGCATTCTTAAATTCATCTTTAGCATATTTCAACATAGTACAAGCTAAAACTTCATCACAATGAAATGTTCCATTGTGCGTTCCAATTTTTAATTTGGGTCCCATAGTGACACTTGATAAAAAGGCAGACAACTTCAATGGCTGGTATCTTTTAGAACCTATAAAAACACTTAATTTAAATTTTCAATCAAGATTGTTAAAAATCTATTAATTTAACACAGTAAAAATTATGTATAAATTAATATCAATAACTCTCAAAACATAATCAAAATATCACATGGATGTATAATACTATTAATTAAAATTTTGCACGGAAAACAAGGAATGGGAATTTAAATCCGCAATTTTAATTTCTTGTGTCAAACTAATAACAAATGAAAAATATCGGAATTTTAAAAACTACATATTGGTTGCAATAGCTATAGAAAAGTTGAAAAAATGGAATTGCTACAAAAGAGATAAATCAATCAAACGTGTCCTTAGAGCTTTACGTGAGATAATAATATAAGTATTAAAAAATTCATGGAAAGAACCATAGTAATAACTGAGAAACAAAAGATATCGGGATTTTAAAAAACAAAAGGAAAATCCGTATCAATAATTGATCAAAACAAATTAAAAAATGATAAAAACACTACTTATATTTACGATGAAATCAGCGCCAGTTGAGAACAATAAAATGAAGTCTCAAATGTGCAATTTAACATTTTGTCACATCAAAGATATAGAATAGATCTTATTTCAATCAAATAAAAAAAGGAGAAACATATATTGAGCAATGATTTATTAATTCTTTTGCTACAAATCTGAATTCGTAACAATACTGTCATATATTATTAAAATATAAAAGATGCTCTTAAGAAAAAAAATTCTAGAACAAATTCTTATAAATTTTTGAGGTTTTGAAATTACCTTTTAAAATATTAATCAGAAATTCTAAATAATTACAATCCTAGCAGAATTTCTTTTATTCTTAAAGCAAAAAAAAAATAAATCATAAACGTTAATTACTCCTCTAACACCAGAGAACAGCAAATCTAGAAATAATTCTACAGAAAAGAAAAAAAAAACATTTTTCAAAATAATTGAAATTATGATTCTTTGTTTCCCAGATTATAAATCTTTTTGCAAGATTTCTGTAACGTTGAGACAACGTCGTTGTGATTCTACCGTTGGTCAAGATTTAATATTTTTTTTAATTTTAAATAACTTTGGCTTGATATGTAAATAAAACAATAATGAGCAAATTGTATGGTTTTCATAGAAGAATTCCGCGTTTTCAAAATATTAATATTAAAAAAAGAATGAGAAGATACTATACCACAACTGACAACTTGCCTTGACAATAAAGAACAGATTTTTAACATTAATCAGTCCAGAAAAATTAATTAATTTAATATTTAAAGACAGAAAAAAACTTTTGAAAGGAAATTTTCCAAAAAAAAATTTAACACAAACAATTGCGCTAAATTAAAAGTTACAAGAAGAAAGAGCAATTACTCTTAAAAAACAACTATCAATTAATGAAAATTAATAAAGAACAATTATCAATTAAGCAGCATTTAATGTACCGGTGAACTCTTCTACACGGAGAAATCTTTTATAAAAAGTAAATAAATAACTGACCACTGACCACACAAAAATGTTGCCAGATTCAAAGTCAAAAAATCATTACTGTCCTAAGAGATTTTAAGAGGTTTGTTTTCACTCATACGTAAAAAACAAGTACGCATGTAGTGGGAAAGACCGCATTCTTCATGGCCATTCTTACTGTATGAACCTGCAATCACTGTCGAGAGAGAATAGGAACCAGACTGGTGATATGAATTTTATATAAGGGCTAATCACACTGCATGCAGTTGTCCAGCAGTGGACTGATCCTTAAGACACGGTTCCCAGCATATCACCGAAGTCAAGCATCACTGGCTGCGGTCAGTGTGCGGATGGGTGACCATTTGGTTCAGTCCGCGTAAGGACCGAGGGTGTGCGGTATAGGGTCTTGTTAAACTGTTTTACCATAAAGTGCTCGACTTCGCGTGCAGTTCGTTGGGCAGCCGGAGCGGTAGTGCCATCCCCTCTGTAAAGGATAAAAATTGTAATGGCTTGATTTCGGATCATCCTCAGGTATGTTTCCCAAACCGTTGCCAATAGCCATTGTGCAGCTTAGTGCGACGTAAATGAACTACAACAACAACAACACTTCATGTAGTTTATACAAAGTTGATTAACGTCAAGGGATAATGAGAACCTGGCAGGTGAAATGTTTCACTAGTGAAAAACTCACCAATCAGATTTTTATTTTCTCAAAACGGCAAGCTATGCATGAATCGCAAACAGTGTAAACGGTCCTTTAACAATCAAGTTTTCCTACTCTGTCGGCGGAGATCGGATATGCGTGAATCGCATATATGGAGAACTGTGCATTAGTGCATCCGACTGCCCTAATGTTTAGAAAATTCTTCAAAAGAGATGGCACTTAGTGAGGTATTTTATTTATGTCACACAATGGGTCATTGGTGTCTGTCTGAAAAATATTCCTCAGGATGATCCGAAGGCATATCATCAACGTTTTGATCCTCTGCAGTAGGGATATCATTTGTGAGGCCACTTCCTCAATTTAGACATAGATCTGAAGGGAAAGAAACTTTTCTCCAGATCCCTGTACCAATAGTCTTGCTCAGCGACTGACCACAAGTCTTTTGATTCCACAGATTTTACGAGCACGTATATTGCATGTACTCGGAGGGTCTTAGCGGAGTCGATGCCCTACGACCTTTTGTTAGATTCTCTAACAATACTAGAAGCTGCTCTCACATACAGGAATCGCATTCACGTGGGATCAAGATCATGCTGTGAAAGTGGCTCCTAAGCATATTTTTTTATTCCCAAGTTTAAAAAGATTTTTTATTTGGCTTAATTGTGAACGTTGTAGTTACTCTACAATAATGAGATATTAAAAGTGGCTAAGGATTCATCCTTAATGATGATTCGCCTGTAAACAGGATACCGCCACGAGTTATATCGGTGGGTGTATCGATGCAAGCCTCCGTACTGCACTCCCCAACCATGCATGAAATTCGGCAGCTCTGAAATAGTCGTGGACATGTCATTAGAATGTATTCTAAACCATTAAAACAGAAAAAAAAAATTTCGAAATATTAATAATTGTTTACAGTTTGAAACCTTATAATATTGGAACTTCAAATAACACTAAAATCAACATTCCTTTGCATTAATTAACTGTCGCATCTTGTTCGGAAAGGTCAAGTTCTCAGACAGATGATAAAAAAAGTCCGAGTTTTTTTTAAATCAGAAACAAAGAAGTTTCACCGTCAACTACTCATTTGTACTTATTTTGAGTGAAATATTTGCCAGATAGAAGAGGATTTACTCTGCACTCTGAAAGTTAAATATCCGAAATTAAACGACAACTAGTTACCTGTTAATTTGAAAATGAATAAATATTTTACTAAATGCCCTACATAGAAATTTAAATTATTTTTAATACAAGAATGGTTTACAAAAATAAAATGCTCAAAGGTCCATTTTTAGAAAGAACACTAGATCACATACTTATGTAAAAAAAATAATCGTAGAAAAAAAATGAGTTTTTGTGAGGAATGTGCCCTCTATAACCGTCGTTAGAGTTTTTTGACCCCCCAGACAAATTATTTTCTTCCTTCTCTTTAGCCCTGTGATGGGATGTCATGCGGCTATCCAACATGATGTCCTTTGAAGACTATAAAACTTGTTTCCATAATCACAGATTTTTTGGTCATGAAAGGATAAGCATAATGCATTTACTAAAATGCATAAAGGATTTACTAGGATAATGCATAATGCATTTACTAAAATGCATAAACAAATGAATCATCCTGATTAACTTTCGATCAAATGATCAGATTTACATGTATTAGAACTTAATTTAATGACTCGAGGGGATGGCTTCAAATATGGTAATTAATTAGCGCAGGCGATATTTTAAGTTACGAAATTAGACACAAAAACGCATTTTGTGTCTAATTCTAATCCTCAAAATATATGTGATAACTGCAATCTAGAAAAGATGGTTCTAATTGTTTGGTCAAGAGAGCGGTCAAAAATTTTAGCCCCTTAATCGGAATTTTACTTCTTACGTATTTCGCCAAAGTGCGGTAAATTTTTGGGTGAATTGAAACTTTTTTCACTTAATTATAAAATTTATTTATCCAATGATAATACCACGGAAAATATTAAATGATTTTTTTATTGCTATTTATTAATTTATTTAATAAGTGTCTGTAAGATATGCAAATACAAATTTTTGTAGGATATGAACTGTAAAATATACAAATTTTTGCAGAATATAATTTAATTAGACAAAATAGAAATAAAAATTTGAACGAAATCAATCTAATAGTTCCTGAGAAATCGAACATTAAGGATGTCGAATATTTAAAACGTGATTTCTAATTAGCTATTCAACTAATTTTGTCCAAATTTTGTATTTTGCTATACGAAATTACATTCTTTAAAATAATGTAAAACTTTGTGTACCTTAAAATGTATTAATTTATAATTGTGTACCTTAAATTATTAAATAAAATAATAAAACTAATAAATAATTGTTAATACTATTTTTTCCATGGCATTATGCTTAGATCAACGAGTTTTTTAAGTTTCGACAGAAATTCATTAATTTACTTAATTTATCCAGCTATAGAGTAACATCAACATTTAAGGGGTTCAAACTTTCGTCCCCTCTTCTGACCAAACTATTGGCACTATATTTCCTAAATTGCTGCTACCCTCTATATTTTAGGCTTCATAAATCATAATCCGTCGAAAAAACGGTATCTTTATTCAGCAAACGTATGTTTTTGTGTCTGATATCGTAAGTTAAAGTATCGTATGTACTAAGTAATTAGCATATTTGAGGTCACCCCTTGATCCATTTAATTGAATACTAGGCTTATTCTTTTTTTTTTTTTTTTTTTTTTTTTTTTTTTTTTTTTTTTTTTTTTTTTTTTTTTTTTTTTTTTTTTTTTTTTTTT
>NC_092207.1:58854826-58880078 GCF_043381705.1 Parasteatoda tepidariorum | reverse complement strand
AAGGGTAACCAATGATCCGTCAAGGAGGATATTTTACGTCAGCACTGTGGTAGGTGCAAGCCGGATACGGAAATCGTGTCGAGCAATCATTGCAGGGAATCGAACCCGGCTCACCTCGTTGGAAGGCGAATGCTCTATCCCCTGAGCCACCACGGCTCTTTTTGCAATATTGCCAAAAGGCTTAAATACTTCAAACAATGTTTTTATTTAAGAGATTTTAAATATTTTAGGAAGGGCGCAAGTGCGAGATTTGCCATAGGCGCTTCTTTCCATAGATACGCCTCTGGATGGATCAAACAATCACTTTGCTGTCACTCAAACCGTGGGAGCTACTCGTGATTTTCCTCTCAAATGCTAGGTTAATTCCATCAAAAAGTCCCGAACGAAAACTAGCTTGTCCCAATACTTGATCCAGGAATTCCTTTGTTTTCTAGGTTGGATAAAAAAACTACATGGACACAGAGTTAAACATTGATAGTCGTAAAATCAGAATAGGGTCTTCTTTCTGTTCAATGCCGGTTATGAAATAAAATATATTGAAATCAGTATCAATGTCTCCTTAAAAGACATGATGGGACAGGGCTAAAGAAAGAATTGAAGGGCTAATTCACTCCTTTGAAGAATCTCTCTCCGCGCCAAACCTCCGATATCGCCGTGACATCACAGGCGGCGCAAAGCTTGAACTTTTACTTAAAGAACGAGTCTTTCGATCTAACTGGCTCTAACTATTATTGGAGCATTCCTTTTTGCTACTTATTCCAAAACATTCGTTGTTTTCTGTAATCATTTTCCTCAGTTTTTTGAAGTGAATCACAAAAATTTAAAATTATTAACGAAACGCCAATTTGGGCGATTGTAACTTGCAAAATTCTGATAGAAACACAAAAGGAAAAGATATAATTTTCCATGTGTTGTCTAAAGTAAATGAACAACTACGTAAAGAATAGCTTCAATATTGTAAACGAAATGACTCAGTTAATATAAAATATGCACGAATATGTAGTAAGCATTTCTTAAAAGAAGATTATGAAGATGATATGAGAAATCGCTAGCTTGGATTGCTGATTAGAAATATTTCAAAATCTACTGCAATACCGAGAGTAAATTTTCTTCTTTACAAACAATTTCTTCTCGGCAAGAAGGATTGAATAAACGCAAAGTGTTGGTTTGTGGTTCGTTTCAGATTTTTATTAGAATTCGTCATCTAAATTGAAACCACCCTGTTACTTCAAAAAGAAATGCAGGGGAAAAAATTAAAAAATGGATAAGGTCAAAGGAAATAAGAACTTAAACAAAAAGTATAAATAATTAATAGTTAAAATTCTCTTAATTGCATAGCATAGTTTTTAATGAAGTTATTCTAAATATTTATGATTTCTTTAATTGTACGCTTTTAAATTTAAATATCTATAAGCAATTGTAAAGTTTCTAATATTATTCTGAACCTAAATTATTATTTGGTTTCATTAATTAGCGAAGGTTGCTGTTTCCTAATGATTAAGTATAAACAAATTGTCATTAACAGCATATTTTAAAATCATGATTCTAAATTTAACCTAAATTTACAAATTATTGTTATCGAACAATATGTAGCTAAAAAAGTGTCGATATGTGCTTTAATTTTTTTAATAACAAAAATTGAAACTGAAAATTTCAAAATAAAGTATTTATAGCTTCATTTACGTCAACTAGTAAAATATTTTTATTACTTTAAAATGGTATTTAATTTCAAATTATGGTCAAGAAATTTTTTTAAACTATGTTTTTGAACGGAAATAATGTGTTAATTGTATAAAGTTTGAAAGCTAATATCAAGAAAAAGTCGAACTTATTTTTACAGAGAGAATGATGCTAAGTTTTCATAATATCTTAGCTTGCGATCTCCGAGATCTGTGTGCGGCATGACGTCACGAGGACAGAAATCGTAGCTTCAGCTCTAAGAGAGAAATGAACTAGCCCTTCTTTCTTCTCTTTAGCCCTGTGATGGGATGTCATGCGGCTATCCAACATGATGTTCTTTAAAGACCATAAAACTTGTTTCCATAATCACTGATTTCTTGGTCATGAGAGGGCATGTAGCATTTCCTAGGTATGTAAAATGCATAAACAAATGAATCACTCTGAATAACTTTCGATCTATTGATCAGATTTTCATGCATTAGAACTTAATTTAATGACTCGAGGGGATGGCTTCAAATATGGTAATTAATTAGTGCAGGCGATATTTCAAGTTACGAAATTAGACACAAAAACGCATTTTCTCTTAATAAACATATTTTTCTCAATAGATTTGGATTTCTGACCCTCAAAATATATGGGATAACTGCAATCTAGAAAAGATGGCTCTAATTGTTTGGTCAAGAGAGCGGTCAAAAATTTGAGCCCCTTAATCGGAATTTTACTTCTCTCGTATCTCGCCATAGTGCGGTAAAATTTTAGGTGAATTGAAATTTTTTTCACTCAATTATAAAATTCATTTATCCAATGATAATACCACGGAGAATATAAAATGATTTTTTATTATTATTTATTATTTTATTAAATAATAGTCTGTAAGATATACAAATAAAAATTTTTGTAAGATATGAACTGTAAGATATACAAATTTTTACATCATTTTAAAAAATATAATTCAATTAGAAAAATGAAAAAAAAATTTGAACGAAATCAATCTAATAGTTCTTGAAAAATCGAACATTAAAGATGTCGAATATTTAAAACGTGATTTCTAATTAGCTATTCAACCAATTTCATCCAAATTTTGTATTTTGCTTCACGAAATTACATTTTTTAAAATAATGTAAAACTTTGTGTACCTTAAAATCCATTAATTTATAATTGTGTAGCTTAAATTATTAAATAAAATAATAAAACTAGTAAATAATTGTTGATACTATTTTTTCCATGGCATTATGCTTAGATCAACGAGTTTTTTAAGTTTCGACAGAAATTCATTAATTTACTTAATTTATCCAGTTATAGAGTAACATCAACATTTAAGGGGTTCAAACTTTCGTCCCCTCTTCTGACCAAACTATTGGCACTAGCACAAACATATTTCCTAAATTGCTGCTACCCTCTATATTTTAGGCTTTATGAATCATAATCCGTCGAAAAAACGGTATCTTTATTCAGCGAACGTATGTTTTTGTGTCTGATATCGTAAGTTAAAGTATCGTCTGTACTAACTAATTAGCATATTTGAGGTCGCCCCTTGATCCATTTAATTGAGTACTAGGCCTATTCTTTTTTTTCTTTTTGCCCAATGATTTCTTTTTTTTTGCGCATTGTACATTCATATGGAGAGAGAACCTACCCTCCCGTATCCGAGAAATCAATTATTGTTGAAGCTAAAGTTTGATGGTCTGGGAAGACTTTATTTTGGAGGTTATGTGACTCTTTCCGATGTCATTGAAAGGATTAGTGCTACTTTTTTGAGTGAAGATATATGTTTTTTGGAGCAGTATTTTTTGTTGGGGGGGGGTGTCAGTTGATTATGATTTTATTTTTATGAATGACAGTGTGTGGCCACATAAACCTCATCTTACCGAGAATTTTTTAGAGTAGGAAGTCATTGGCACAGTCATATTGACCATTCAGCTCGACAGACCTGAATCCGACCGAGAATTCTTGGGACAAATTAGTGCTTTGAATTTTCCTCCACATCTTCTCTGCCCATTTCGGTGAAAGGCAAATATATTGGCAGAAGTAAGTAAGTTCGATGCGAGTGAAAAAAAGTGCAAAATCAATAAATCGTTATTTATTAACTCTACGAAATTATGCATAAAATTCAAAACTGAAGGTTTTTTACCCGATAAACTGAAAATGCATTCGTTCTTTCTTTTTGTTTAATAAACACATATGTTCCGTCTTAATTTCTATATTACAGCCTAATTACCAAGTACGACCTTAATGTATGGTGTCTGATACCCTTTTATGGTGGATAGGTTCTTAATTTATTTACATATATATTCGTTTATTTGTAAATAACCAAAAATGAGAGGGGACCCTGACTGTAAACTCTGCTTGTTTACGGAATATTTGTTTTTTTTAACCGAAGGTTTTACTCACTATGAAAAATGACGACGCCCACTGAAATGGTAGACAAGATGTTGCAACTCAAACGGAGACGAAAAACTACCAGAAGTAATAAATAATACAAGTTTTTCAACTGGCATTAATAGTTTAAAAGATGATTTTGCCACATTGCATGATACGGTTCCCAGCAGATCACCGAAGTCAAGCATCACTGGCTGCGGTCAGTGTGCGGGTGGGTGACCACTTGGATTAGTCTGCGTAGGACCCAGGGTGTGTCCCGCAGTGGACTGATCGTTAAGACACGGTTCCCAGCAGATCACCGAAGTCAAGCATCACTGGCTACGGTCAGTGTGCGGGTGGGTGACCACTTGGATCAGTCTGCGTAGGGACCGAGGGTGTGCGGTATTGGTCCTCGTTAAACTGTGCTACCGTAAAGTGCTCGACTTCGCTTGCAGGTCGTCGGGCTACCGAAGCGGGAGTGCCATCTCCTCTGCAGAGGACCAAAATTGTGATGGCACGTCTTCGGATCATCGTCATGGATGTTTCCCAGACCGTCACCAATAGCCCATTGTGCAGCTCTAGTGCGACGTAAATTAACTACAACAACCCCATTGCGTGAGTTGACCTAACGACATCACTCTTTACCAATAGATGACAGATTTAACGTCCTTCAATAGTTTTCCATTATCAAAATAGGTTACTAAATCGCAACCTTTGAAAAGGAAATGGATACAAGAAAACCATTTTTGTCAATGATTGTCAAATTCTAGGCGTCAACGGGAGCACTGAAGAAAATACATTTCAAAAAGAAATCAAATAAGAATTTTCGGACCTAAGCCAAAAACCTGATACAAAATGTCTGATCTTGATATCAACACCAAAGTTTTATGATCCTTCAGGAATGTTTGCTCCACTATCAGTCATTAGGAGGATTATATTCCAAGACACATGGCTCACGGGGACGAAATTTTACCGCCAGGTATCGCTAAGCAATGGCATGCATGGTCATCAAAATTACACTGCTTAAACGATATACACATAACAAGAAGGATTGAAACATCTGCAAACTTTGATGATTCTTTACATATATTTTGTGATGCTTCTGAACGAGCTTATGGTTCTGTATTCTATATCAGAAAGTTCGAAACGCAAGAAAGCTACCTAAGATAAAAGAGGATAATGTATTACTTCTCCAGAAAGAGCTTCGTCTTCTCCAAATGTGGAAAACTGCTCTTGTTCTCAAACTAATACTTGGGTGAGACGGAGTTGTGAGAATTGTCCATTTCAAATACGGGGACAAGATCTTGTAGTGTCTTCTACAACTGGCCATTCCCTTGGAGGGGAGGATGTCAAAAACCAAGAATTGGAGGTTAGCATAAAATGCACTGACTGTTCTTTACTTTTAAACAAACCAAAAAATATATTTCTTTCTTTTCTGTCATACTTTATGTTTAATAAATACTTGCATTCCGTGTAAATTATATTTCAGTCGAATAACCGAGTTCAATCTTATCTTAATAAAAATAATACCATTTTAGAAAAAAGAAATAATATTATTTGTTACCCCTCCCAGTAGCTTTACGTTATAAGATTAAGCAAAACACGTTTTTAACAATTCATTAGATACGAATAAAGATTAACTCTACTGTGAAATTGAAAAAACAACGCAAGTGCTTTACAATATATTTCGAGAAAAGGGACTCGACAACTATTTTCTTTCTATTGCGAATGTTATGACCGCTGAAATAGAATTTAAAAAAGCTGATGGAACAAAATTTATTTTGGAAAAATAATTTTTTCAAAATATGGAGCTTATCATACATAGAGGCCAAATGTATAAAAACCTCAATTTTGAATTTCTATTGCTCGACAGAACTGCATTGAGTATCGTTTGGCATGATACTGTTGTCCGAGGTTAACTTATGATAGTCAAAATTTACCGCGATCTAGCAATTTTCTCCGGTATTTATCGCTTTCGAAGGACTGTAAGAAAACCTATTTCAGTTAATATCTATTTCCAAAATAAACTAAGCATCATTGGTGTCAATTGGATTGGCATGGAAATTATTTACGTTTCTCCGAAAAGTAAAAAAAAAACACTTTGTCCCTTTGTCAAATTGCCTCCTAAGTCCTCCATGAAGGTGCATTTCTCCCAATACTTAATCCAGGAGTATCCTTGTCCTCTGTGTTGGGTTCAAGATTACAAAGTTACGAAGTTGAACATTGGTAGTCCCGAACCCAAAATAGGGTCAGCTGTTAAACTATGGTTAGAAAATAAAATATAATGTCCTCGAGGCTTAAGAGTTGGTAAAGTTTAAACACGGTTGAGTGGTTGCGCAGCTTGGTTCGGATACCAGATGGTTACCATTTACCCTCCGAGCTAAATTGTGGTATAGAGCATGCATAATCCAGTTTTTCGAATCATGAAATGACAAATCCGAAATTGTCGTCAAATGTACATTAGTGAAACTCAACAACCAAATTAAATAAAAACATGCTGATTTTGAAACTTCAGTTAACAGTTAACTTTTCGTCTTCTTCATAAATTCAATCGATAGATTATATTTTGAATGGCAGTGTTCTCGAATCCCACCGTAACCCGGATGTATCGTTGTGATGTCATTCCCTAACTTGCGCTATCTGTTCTTCAACTTGTCATAAGCCTCAAGTCGCTCTTTAAAATGAGCACCTCCTTATGTATATGTAACAATGCATAATAAAAATATGCTGAATCCATTGAACAATTACAAAGTAGGGTTGTAAGTTCGTAGATCTTTCCACCAGCGATTTCCATAGTTTTCAATGAGTCAGGAGTTCGTTGCCAAATTGTCACCAGTATAGTGAGTTTGAGACTGAGGTGTGTTCTCACACTTCTATAGTATTGTTTCTTTACTATTTTCTAGAAAATGTACTAAACAGTTTTAATAAAGCGAATATATTTTAAGCTTATTAATATATTTTTGCTTTTAATTTTAAAAAAAATGCTATATAAAACTTCCAAAAATATTTTATCATTTTTTTTTACTAGATCAAAAATACTTTCTATATATTAAAAACTGTGTACTACATTCTTAACAAAACATATTGCAGCTTATTTAAGAATAATTTTCAAACAAATAAATTCAATATTTTTTCTTAAAGCTTTCTTGAAAATTTTGCTATATTTGTGCAAACGACCAGAGGTATTTACTCCGACTTTAGGGGCCTTGGTAGCCAAGTGGTTCAAAAATCGGACTCCGATCTGGAGGGGCCGGGTTTATATCCTCGACTCCGCTAGGATCCACCGAGTACATGCCATATACGCGCTCGTAAAATTCGTGGAGTCGAAAGCCTTGTAGTCGGTCGCTGATCTGTACCATTGGTACGAGGATCTGGATAAAATTCCCTTCCCCTTTAGATCTATTAAATTAAATTAAGAATTACTAAATTAAGGAAGTGACCTCACAAATTAGATCACCTCTGCACCTCTCATTTGTGATGACATGATGACATGTCTTCGGATCATCCTCAGGGATGTTTTCCAGACCTTCGCATATATCCCACTGTTCAGCATTAGTAAATCAAACTACCTAAAATATTCTGATTTCGAGTATATGCTCTTCTTCTTGTTTTACCATAAACAACACACATGCTCAGATTGACAAGTTCAGTAACCCTTGGTGCACAAATTAGAAAGAAAAATTATAAGAAAATTTTCATAAAGTATAATTTGTACTTTTCTTCCTTGATACGATCATTCAAAGACACGTCGTTTTTATTTTATTTATAAAAAAGTATCTAAACAAGTAGTAAAATATTAATAAATTATAATAATAACATTACGAACGAAATTATTTCACATTTACGTAACAAGAACAATGATTTCAGCCGAGATGAAGATATTTCTATTACACCTAACATTTATCTTGAAGCCACTAATCCATGATGATTGCTTGCAATTTCGAATATTTCATACTTCGCGCGGTATTCGGAAAGTAGGCCAGAAAGCGAGAATAAACAAGAAACAAAGAAAACAAAGTCTTTCAAAAAAAGAGCATTGGAGGCAGTCGGATTAAATCTAATACCGGTTTATACCACGGTTCAAGAAGTTAGACAAAAGTAGGAGAAAAAATAATTAGAAAAAAAATCAACCTTTTGCTGCCCCTGACCAGATCTACCAGTCTTTTTGAGACGAATGGGTTTTCTTCAGTTTCGATTCAGAACAGCTAAGGTGGTTGTGCTGAACGGTTAACGCCAGTGTGCTTGTGGAGTTGAGAGGACATTCGGTGAAAGCAACTGTTCTTTTCGATTCGCAAACGATTTCGATTAAAACATGGAATAAAATTTTACCTTAATGTGGATTATCGAGCTGTGATAATAAGGTGTTCCTTAATGTGAGGTATACATTCATGTTGAAGGTACGTAGATTTTGAGTTTTATCTGTGTCAAAATCCTTACCGGTTATTGTCCTTG
Organism: Parasteatoda tepidariorum; assembly: GCF_043381705.1. Taxonomy (NCBI): domain Eukaryota; kingdom Metazoa; phylum Arthropoda; class Arachnida; order Araneae; family Theridiidae; genus Parasteatoda; species Parasteatoda tepidariorum. Next base: position 58,871,588 of record NC_092207.1, on the reverse strand, counting down.
GAAGTTAGGAGACGTTCTAAAAAAACACGTGTTTGTGTTTTTAATGGAATTGAGAAGTAGGACAAACAAAAACGTACTAACATTGTAGAGAGTTATAATGTGAATCGAAAAAAGTTGATAATTCATTTTATTGATAATTATGATGTTAATAGATAAAAGTTATTAATTAATTTTAATAAGAGTATTTAATATTACACATTTAAACATTTTATAAATAAAATTTCAATTAAAACTTTTTAGATATTTCGTTGAAATAGAAGCAGGAATATTGTATGTATAGTTGATTTGTTATCACAGTAGCATTTAGGCCTTTAAAATTTTTCGGATTTATTATAAGATAATGACTTTATTTTAAAAAAAATATTTTTCAACAAGTAAATACGCCTCTTCCAGAAATGAACAATGTCCAATTCTCTTTCAACGATTCCCTTATTGGATTACAGATTACATATTGAATATTGTAGATTATATATTGATATTGAATATTTTCTTTTTTTTTCAAATTCCATTCCTAAATGCGAACAATTTAAAATTTTTCCTTGTTTTTTCTTCTTTAAATTTGACACAATTATTTCCTTTTTATGTAAACAATGCTTGAGACAAATATTTGGAGTTAAGCGTTTAACAGCCCCGCTTAAATAATTATTCAAAAATGTTTCAATATATCTCTTTTTCTTATTCCACAATTTTGAAATATGAACAGTTTTTGTGCGTGCCCTTTAAGATGCTTTCATTTCTATTTTACCTATATGATAGAAAACAAGGCTTTCGAATTCTCAATATTTAAGTTATAAAAATTAAATTTAAAGTAAATTAAAATTTTTATAATTATTAAAAAGAATTTATTTGAATATCACCGGCGTAGGGTCCTTTATAGTCCTGACATTTTGAAACCCAGGACAAACGGTCTATTAACCCCAAACTAAATAATTTATATCATAGCTTCTTAAACTGTGTGTCGTGACCTCTAGCAGGATCTCGCAGTTAAATGTGAGGAAAGGTGAGCAACCTATTTTCTATAATCTCCTTCTTTAAAGAAATCTAAGTACCTCAAAAAAAAAAATTTCAAGTTGAAAACTTTAAGAAATTTTTAAGATTAGCATCGTTAAAATTTTTAATGAGGATTTGCATGAATAAATGTTTAAACAAAAACTTGATTTACACAATTAAAACAACCATTACAAATTTAAATTGAGTAATACGATACAATACAAAACTGAGTTTCTATTTTTAACTAAAGAAAAGCACTGATTAAAAAGGGATTAGAAATATTATATATAGCACCATCATAAAAAAATTCCTTAAAAAAGGTTATTAATTCAGTTCATTTTCAAATTATCCCAGTTATTATAGTATTACATTTTAGTTTTTAACTTATAACTTTATATTATAACTTAGACTTCACAGTTTTTTTTAAATGCAATTTATATATTATTTCTTTTATTAAAAATTAAGATTTTAACAATTTAGTTAGTAACTTATAATAGTATTTTAACTTAGTCCTCACGGTATTTTTTTAAAATGCGATTAATAAATTTTTTCTTTTATTAAGAATTAAAATTTTAAAAGCTTTCACTTTTTTATTTGTAAAACACCTCAACCTTTTGAGCTCATACTTTTTTTCCCATGGCAAGGAATACAATATGCAAGTTTTTAAATACGATTTTTTAGTTAAGTATTTTAAAGTTTGCCTAAATTTTTCCGTGAAGTAGATAAATCAATAATTATAACTTTAAATATTTGTCCAAAAATTACTCAGAGCTGTTTAAATCTAGTGAAATAAAGAAGATTAAGAAGCTAAATTTAATTTTTAGTTTACGACGGCTATTTTTGTTACGGTTGAAACCAATGAACTATAACCCTCCTACTTTGTATAGTGCTCTTTACCGCCATGCCCATGTCTTCCTCTTAAATGACGTAGGGTGAAAATAACTACCGGGAAATCATTCTCTTGAACTAAAGAGATAATTTTGCTCTAACGTTGAGGGATATCCATAATAGTGACACAAAATTCTCCACGTGTGTATGCTATAATTTTTGCATTTGCCATAATTTTTATAAAACCTAGAAATCGATGCTTTGTTTACGTTGTTATTTTTCACTGTCAAAAATAGCTATTAAAATAAAATAAGCTAAGAAATTAAAGCTGTTTTAAAGTATTGTTCAACATCTTCCTTTAAATAGAACAATAAAATCAATGATTAAGTTTTTAATATCGTGCTTTTAAATGTTCTCTGTATTAAGGAAGTTAATCTTGAGTTTTTTTATAGGTTTATGCAAATAAAGTGAATTAAGTTTGTTTGGTTGCTTAAATTCCCTCTTGTTCTAGCGATACATATATTGTGAGAATTCTATTAGAATTCTTCTGATTTGAATAGGGACTGTTTTCGTATCAAGCAAATGTTTTTTTATCCTTTTCAAAAATCAAATAGTAGCTAACAGAAGAAAATATTCATTTAGTTAAAAAAATAATTTCTTTTTTTGCGCCATGGCATACAAAAAAATACAATCTTTAGTGGGTTAAGTTAAATAAATTAGATTGAGTAAAGAAGTTTTTCTCATGCTTCCGTTACTCCCGACTCTGTTTTATAGAGAAAAAAACTGATTGTACAGACTTTAATTTAAAATTAACTCACAATAAAATTAAAAAATATACGTATTCGCATGCTTTTAAATTTATACTCTTTAAGTCAATTTAAAAAGTTTTTTTTATCAATAAATGCATTATTATTAAGATGTAATTATTTTTTTCAGACATAATTTAATAACTATTTGGATCAGCGTTTTTTTGCTATTGAAATTTGAATGAAATGAAGCTAAATGCTTAATCAAATTGGATAAGGAGGATTATCTGAGCTCTTCTAGCGATTGTGAATAAAAATTCTCAACTAACGTTATTTAGATATGTGCAGAATATTACTTGAATTGATATTTTGTGCAGTGAATACGCAGAATTGATATTTTTTGCTGCAAATGGGTCAAATGGGTTAATGGGTCAAAAATTGTGACTCTAAATACTATTTGACTAAAAATACTTGAAATTTTTTTTAAAAAATCACAGATTTTGTCAATTTACTTGCGTTAGCGCTTAAAAGTTACTGTTTCTTTACAGGAATATTTGTTCAAAATTTTACAGCTATAACTTAATATCTTCTGCAACCTCAACCAGAATTCGGATTGGTTCATTGAGGAAGCAGAATTGAATCTTCTGAAACGATATCTTCTGCTGCCAAAATTTATTAATCCGATCTTTGCCTTTAAAACGAAGTTATAATTCCAAACTTTTGTGCAGATATTCTTGTTAAGAAATGGTAACTTTTTAGTACTGCCGAAAACCGATCGAAAAGATTTATTATTTGTTTCAACTTCAAGAATTTTTAGCCATTTTTAACAATTTTTGATCAATAAAGGTTGAAGAAGATATCCGTTTCAGTTCTAAAGTTTCTATACACTTTTTTGATGATAGCAGTCTCTAATATTTCTGCACTATACCACTGAGAGATATTAGATACTCCGACTTTTCAACCCATCCAATTGAATACGCTTTACTGATAGTAAGGCATTGTAACAAAGATTATTGCTAGAGAACTGAACATAAACTATTTATCTTGGATTTTGCAAAATTGAATTAAAATGTTCATTGTTTAAATAGAATTTAATATAATTTCCAAACAGAGTATTACATTCAAGACCTTTTTCTATCATAACCATCATATTTGTCACTACATCCCAGGGTGAGCCAAGCTAGTTAGGTGGGCTTACGTGTGTCCAGGACCCATTAAGCTATGTCGGCTGCAACGTTGCTACTGGAAAAGTCTCCTAAGTCGTGTAGGTCATTGGTAAGACAAAGAGTAAAACTCGGGTCCTCCAGATTGTAGGTTATGCACGGGGCTGATTACTCCATCCAGTAAAAAAATCCTTTTTATAAAATCACTACATTTTTTACGAATGTTTTTTCCCATCCTGTCTTATCCCAAAAGGAAATATTATTAAAAACGTAGCGAAACATCTCAACTGTTCTAATATCCATTATGTTTGATAGGGTATAAATCTTAATATAGGGAATAAGTTTGATTAAAAAACGTTTTTATAACTCAAATGTCTATTGAATAAAAATAGTTTTAAAACAAAAGAGTCTTGAAATCATTTAAAAACAAAAGAACGTCGTAAAGCAAAGTTTTGTTTAGAAATGCCGTGAATTTAACTAAACAATACAATATGACCCCGATTTGTTCTTGACCAAAAGAATAAACTACAGCGTCTATCCACTGAAGTGCATAATTTTTAATGCTAGAACCATTATCACGTCTTATATCAAACATTCCTTTAAGAGAACTTTTTCTATTGACTTAGATTTTTTTATGTTGATTTCAAAATTGAAATCTCAAAGTTTACATATGTTATATCAATGAAATTAGTAAGTTTTTTTAAAGATAAGCTAAGAGTAGGCATATGGATATGAATTTAATTCTTCAGTACATGTTCACATACATTTATTATTCGTTTTTTATTAATTATACATTTATTATACATGCATTTTATTCTAAATATATTTATTGCATTTTTATTATCAATACATTTGCATACACATTGTTTATTATACATAGTTTATAATTCTACTTTTGCCTACATACTAAATAATTTTTTTTATTAAACATGATTTTATTGCATAAAAGTGGGCTGTTTAGAAAGTTTACATACGCAAAAGTATTGTTTTAAGAAAATCATTAATATACTGTCCTCTAACTGTTTCTTTATGAAGTTGAGATTGGAATTCGAAATATAATAAAAACTTAAACTCTTAAAAATAAAATATATAGTTAATCCTTTGTCATATAATATTTAAATGTTTATCTAACTACTTTTTCTAGTAGAGAAACGCATAAAAAAATAATAGGAAATATGCACTTTGTTTTACTTTACTTCTTACAATAAATGTGCAAAAGATATTTTGTTTGATAACTTCTCACCATATTTCCTTTCAATTTAGTTCACACAAATCAATTCTTTTATCATTTCTCGAACTGACTTATGCAAAAATTTTGAAAATTTGAAATTAAATTATAAAAAGCTTTTAAGACATTTTATTGTTAAACAGAAGATTTTCAGAAAGCTTCTTTTTCAATTTAACATTTAAGAAATAGCACAAGTTTTCAGTATCTGATATGACCCGTATGCTTATTCTTACGTAGAAGAATAATCGTATTACTGAATTAAAATGTTATAAAACAATTGTACCCAATCTTTCAACCTTGAAACTCTTTCTCTCGCTTTTAATTTATAGACAAAGAATTAATTTTCAAAACCCCCAATACTTTATATTTATATTAGAAAAAATTTTATTATAAAATTTTCCTTTTGTTCAGTAGTCAGTTGTAGCATTTTTAACAGTGGCCCTCTTTTAAAACATGTGGCCCCTTTTCCAAACGTTGAAAGTTTTAAATGATTGAAAAGCAGCAACTTAAAATTAATTATGTAAGGCATTTCTATTGAAGCGTTTCGCAAAATATGGTAAACATTACAATGTTCATTTTCAAAATAAGAATACAATTTAAAAATCAAGCGTGAAATAAAGCACCTTAGAAATATTATAAAATATTTATAATAATTTTTTATTTAATAATGATAATAATAATAATAATAATAATTCTGCATGAAGTGCATTTTTGATGAAACAAGTGAAGACGGAGTGGTGATTGGCAGACAATTTTTTAATCGCCATTTGTCATATTTCGTCGCACTGTGACCGAAGGGGGCTGTTAATTTTGCCGTAGGGTTTATATGCCTTTATTTTTTCAGTACATGAAAAATTTTTATGGGTATTTGTATTAATATTTTAATTTTGCTTCAAATGTACACATTTTGGTACCTGCTAATAGATAACGAATGTAAAAGAAAATTTTAAACTATTAAAAATTGCGTGGCTGTGCCTCAGATAGTTTGAAGGTTAAGAAACTACGAACGTTCAATCAACATTTCATCGAGTAGCAGTTTAAACCGTAAAGAAACTATGCATTTTGTAAATAAATCTAATGTAAATAAATCCATTTCGTGGTAAAATTGTGAATTGAACTGTGTTAAGTGAAGCAAAATTATCATATTCATCACATTGTCACATTTATTATAGTCTTGTTGAATCTTTTTTTTATCAATAGATTAGTTTTCAATGTATTGCATATATTGCTGACAATGTAAGAAAAACAGGTATTCTATTGAATATTTAGGCATTTTATAGAATGCCTAGAGTTTTCAAGCAATGATAATAATGTAATATACATAAATTATAATAATTATTATATCCTTTACCTAGGCACTATATATAATACTTTGGCATTGTATATACCACCCAAATATTGCGTATGGTACCTAGACATTGCACTGAATGATAAATTATCCATTTAGGCAAAATATGAAAAATTTAAATTATGAATCTACTATTTAATAGCTGTTCATTAACTCAAAAATTTTATTTTGAAAAAAGATGGAGAATAAAAGGTCGCAATTAAAGAGGTTTATAATACATGTCACCGGCAATGCAGGAACCACTAGCAATCTATACAATTCTTATTGATCAGGAATTAGAGCAAATAAAAAAGTGTTTTTTTCTGAAAAATTAATACCCAAGATATTTTTTGACAAAAAGCTTTAATATGTTGTTATAAATTATGCCTGAAAACTCCCCTACAGTCTTCTGCACGCTTCCACCTTTTTATAACAGCCGACCCAATTTTTGGGGTTTACTCCGCAGCCTTGCAATTTTGAACCCAATCCAAAAGACAAGGGAATTCCTGGATCAAGTATTGGGATAAATTTGCCTTAGTGGAGGAGGGAAGCTTTTTGATGGATATGGGGTGCGATTTGAGGAGAAGAAAAGAATTTCTTATAATCAGGATGGTGAGGCATATTTTCGGATGTATTTTTTTACGCTTAATCGAAACAGATCAATATCGAATTAATCAGACTAATATTTTAGAAGTCATAAGTGTTTTACGAACAAAAAGTACAAATTTGAATTTGCACCTATCTATTCATTTGATGTAGCTACTTAAACAAGTGAGACATTGCTTCAACGTATTCTTTTACACTGAATTGAAAGAGACTATACACATCTTAATGTAAAGTATAGTTCAAAAGTAACAATAGTTTTTATGCATAAATTAGCGTATGCACTTTACATTGCTATTCAGGAATTCTTTGAACATGTAATGTATAGTTTTCGATGTAATTTTTCACGTTGAATTGAATGAAATCATATTCTGCAGGTTTGTCGTTTGGCATTTTATAGAATCTATAAAATGCTGTATTTCAATCTTTGCAGGCAACACATAAAAGGTGCACTTTTTAATGCTATAACATCAGACCTTTTAAATCAGTTAGGATTTATAGGTTTCAGCAAAAAAACTTAGCTCTTAAATATGCTTTGCTTGTTTATTTTGACAATCTATTAAGTTTGATTCATTAAATAAGAAGGCGATAGATTATATATTTTTTTATAAATAATTTAATTGTAAATCTAAACAGCACAATGCTATAGCAATTGCACCACGCTTTAATAAGTTAGGGGTTGACAATTGCGTACGCTTTGTTTGATTATTTTGGCAATCTGTTAAGTCTGATTCATTAATTAAGATGGCGATAAATTATTTATTTTCATTATTTATTTAATTGTAAATTTTAAAAAAGAAGTTCCAAATGGTCTGAAAATAAAAAAATTGGTCCTTTTTTTAATGCTGTTATTTTAATTAATTAGTCAAAAGATAACCTGAATTTAAATATTTTATAGAACTATGATTTCGGAACAAATGATTTAATTAACAAGATTTAATATTTTCATTTCAAATAATTTTCCTCAAAGCTCATTTCGTCTAAATTAAAAGGCATGACGTTAGGCTATTTCGAAAGAAAGAATGTAATAAGAAATTGCGATTTTATTCTTCAAGGCGATTAATATCAAAAAATTTCTATTATAATAATCATAAATTCTTATCTTAAATTTCGACCCAAAAAAAGGTTAGTTAATATACTGAGACATTATCATATCTAAGAATTTGCTTAAGATTTTATTACACAAACAAATATAACTTATCTAGTTTTCTAAAATAAAGAAACTAGGATTGTATGTAAATATGATAAACACTAATTAAAAACTGAACATTTTAAATTTATTGCTGAGGGGAGTTGGTAGGGTGTATACCATTAATGCTAAAACTGACCTTTTTCAAAGTACCTTCCGCATGAATAAATGTAATAACAAATAAAATATTGCTTCAGTTATGTTTTCACAGAATATTTGCATACAAAAGTTCACACTGTGTTAACTGTTAATACATATCTTTGGCCGATTTTTTTTTTAAAAATTATGAACTGAAAACTTTAAATTTTTTAAAAAATTTCATCATTTTTGAGCAAAAATCTTTCATAACTCAAAAAGTATTCTTGATAACGCTAAAATATTATCGCAGCATACAACTGATATAATCTCAAATATCCACAAAAAATTTTAAAGCGATATCATAAAAAGTTTTTTAGAAAAACTTGATCGAAAAAGATCAGTTTTAGCATTATTAATACAGGACCTACAGACTCCCTTTAATTAAGGTGTAAATCGAAATTCTTAGAGAAATATAATAATATCAAATTTTTCCAATCTCAAATAGTTAAGGTTTAAAAATGCGTTTTATTTAAATATAAAATCATTAATCTATCGATGTGTAATGTCATTTAAATGGTTAAGACTTATTCTATGCCAAAAATAAGCTAGCTCGTTAAACAATAAAAAAATATTCTTTAATTTAAAATTGAAAAATTTCCAATCTGGAACTGATNAGAATTATATTTAAATATCTTAAAATTGACCCACTGTACCCCCTTCTCCCCTAAGCTAGCTCGTTAAACAATAAAAAAATATTCTTTAATTTAAAATTGAAAAATTTCCTATCTGGAACTGATGATTGCATTGTGTATTATAACTCTTTATAAAAATAATTATAACATCTACTTTTCAATCCAATTTCAAAATGTTAATTCAAAAAATAAATAAATTATTTTTATTAAAAGAATTTTCATTTAGAAAATCTTTTATCAAACAAGTCTTTTTATTAAACAAATCTTTTTATTTTCATTATTTTTAATTAATTAATCTGTAAGGATATTGTCATATCAAACAGTTTATCTAAAACTTCATTTTATCAATATAACTAAGTGATCTAGTTTTGTAAAATCAAAGACAAGGAAATTTCATTCATTTAAAATTAACAATTAATGCCTATATGAGTCAGAAATCGTTGAGGATAATTACAGCGTTTCATTTTCCTGTTTAAATTCATAAAAGTTCTGTTTTCTTTTGATGGATGAGATAACATTACCCATTGATCAAAACTTTCATGACAGAAATGTTTATTATGCTTTTAATAAACCATTACTGCTTGTATTAGTTGAGAATTTGTTCTATAATTAAGTTTGCTTTTCCTCGATTATTTTTTTCCCACTTATGTTATCACTCTTAGATTCTCCCAATTCACACGGAGATTTGTGCTTTAGAAATGTTACAGGAATTTTCATAAAGGCTTTCGAAGTGTAAAAAGATACGGAATCTTCGTTTTACTTCCTTAAAAGTATCTTGTTTCCGGTATAATTAATAGTTTAATGGCCGGGTCCTTAAAACTATGCGGGCTTATGATGTCTGCAAAGCAAAAGTTTAACTTACTATTAATTGATCATATTATCATTTAAAAAAATTTTTATAAAGGTTACAATTTATTGTTTTTTTTTTAAAAAAAAGAAGCACTTCTTATAATGAACAGGATTTTATAAGAATGAATTATTTTCCTTACATCCACTGGGTTACTTTTGAATTTCTCATTTTTTAACTTATTTTTAATTAATTTTTTCATTAATTAGGACACAAGAGCAAAGACTGAAAAATGCTCGGTTTAATGAAAGTGAAATACTAATTAAAATTTCTTATTTTACTGTTTTCTACTCTAACCCGTGAAATTTCGAATTATAATATTAGAAAAGTTCTTCTACTATATTTGCTAAAATTTAATTCATAAAAGCTGTTTTTTTTTTAAAAAAAAATAGTATGCTCAATAACAAATGACAACATATTACTGAATGACGACACAATGATGTGTGAAAAATAACACAATGAGTAATAAAACATAATATAACACTATGATAAATAATATAATAGCAATTTAAACTAAATCACATATTATACATAATAATATATAATAATAATAATATATAGTATATAATAATAATGAATAATAACATAATAATAAATAATATAAAATAATAATAATGAATAATAACATAATAATAAAAATTATAATAATAACATAATAAAACATAATATAACATAAATAAAAATTACATAAATAACATATTTAATGGTTTTTATAAGTTAGCTAAGTCAAAACACTTAAGTTTTCATTCCTAGAAAATTTAAACATTGTCAAAATATAATAAATTTTGAACTAAAATCACATATTTTACGTATTTTATGAATTGTGAATTTTAGTTCCTATGGATAAGTGAAGTAATAAATACGGTACTTTTCGTTTAGTCGGGTGAAAGCGAAAAGTCGCCAAAAAATGTCGAACTGAAATAATTTATTGTTATTTTTTTTAACACTCAAAATTTTTAAATAAGTAAGCAAAATAGGAAAAAGTTAAATAAAATTTTAAAAAAGTTTAATTTTGTTGCGCCCGGCTAACCGAAATGTACCAGAAATACTGTACTTTATAATTTTCAATGAAGACTACTATCCAGAGAAGTGTTTAATAAAATAAATTTTAATAAAAATGAGTAATTACGTATTCTTAATTAAAATTTGTCAATTAGTTGTAAAAAACAAATATAAAAAAATTGTTTTGGCTTATGTTTATAGATTGATTAAACAGTAAGATTCGTTATTTCAGTAAGCAAATAAATACTATAAGGTGTATTATAAAGTGCTAAAGTTTAGTAAAATAGACGAGACTTGTTAATTTCTGTATGTCTTGTAACGTTTTTTTGGAATTTTAGACATTTACAGTTAATTTCACGACATATTTTTAAATACGAAATATGAATAAATTAATTATATCATACGAGTTAATGTGATTTAACGAAAGTAACGAAATGATTAAAAGGAACCGGGTGTGTATTTTTTTGTAAAATTTATCTTTTCGCCACATGAAAACGTGAGGTCGTGAAAGTAATAAAATCAACGAAAGCAATCGCTTGCATGAACAAATGCATAGAAATATTATTTATGCTCTTATGACAACCATTTGCTGAAACACAATAGAATATCATCACCATTGAACTAGTTCCGCCAAGAAGCTATCATACCTCAGAAGTTTTTGCAATAGAGGCAAGATTATTGAATATCATAAATGGTGAGGCGTTTACCCGGTAGCAGACATATAATTGACACAGTTTTCTGACAATATGACTTCTAAGAGCTAGTCTCAATTGTAAAACTTTTTTTTTTCAACTTGAAAAAAAAATGTTGAAAAACTTTTTTTTTTGTTGCCATTCTTTTTCCTGATCATTAAAATATCGTCTGCTTTCAATTACTAACTAGCAGCAAATAAAACATTTTGATTTTAGTATTCTTATATTTTTTATGATTTTTTTTTTAGAATGATTATCATTTGAAAGGAAAAGTAATATCACATGTCGAAATTATATTTTGCAAATGAGTTTTTTTACGATCTTGCAACAAAACAATCTTTTGATATTAATGTTTTTATGCTAATTCTCTGAGATCACACAGACATTTATTACAGCACAATATCTCGTGACTTTGCAATAAGCAATAATTCTAATTATCTTAAAATATTAAGTTTATATTATGTATGAGTCATGCATTTCTTCCAAAAAAGCTCTAAAAAGTTGAACTGTTTTCTTTTTGAGATATTCATTTTTACAAAGAACTTTTGCGACAAACTTTTTGAAGTCGTATTCTTTAATTTAGATACATTTGAAAAATTATTTGCTCTTCAAAAAGAACTTAAAAAGGAAGTGTACTATTGAAAGTTAGAAATCAACTAAATTTTTCTAATGAAAATTTAATTGCTTTAATTTTACTATGAAATATGAGGTTTATATGTCGAAAGGAAAGAAAGTTCTATCAAATATTACTGCAAATTTTTTAATACCTAGAAAGGGAATTTATGTTTAAAGAAAAACAAAAAGATCGAGGGTAAAATAATTTATTATGTGCACTGAAATTTCTGTAGTTACACTATGTTTTAAGTTCATGTTAATTTAAAATTCTCTATGATACCATTAGATTTAGAAGAATGTTTTTGAACACATTAAGTTATAAAAAAGGTTTTTTTAATCGACATTATGTGCCCTTAAATAGAATTAACGAAAATTTGGAGATTTTTAACATGGAATGTTCTGCATTATAAATTTGAGCCATGCAAATTCCCATTAATTAATTTTTCAATTTTTTACTTATATAATTCACACTAAAATTTTAATATGACTACTAAAAACTAGTATTGATAATTAATGTTAATGCGCCCAAAGCAGATTAATATTTCGCTCTGCAATTTTAATATGAACGAGTAGCATAATGAGTAAGTCTAAGAGCACTGTAAAAAAATTTCGGATCAATTTCTGATAAAAAAAAATACCGGCACTCGGGGTGTTGGTACTTTTTACCATAAAATCTATTTTTACCGAAATATGTTATGGAACAAAGAAATCTGATGTACCATAATTTTTACATTAATAATTACCGTACTCCCTGAATTACTCCAATTAAATAAATATTGCTTAATGAAATTGCGGTATAAAATTTTATAGAAAAATATTTTACGGTAAAATGGATTTTACGTATGATGCATCCAAAGTACCGGTACTTTATACCATAATTTGGACAGAAATTTTTGTAGTGTATTATTGCTTTAAATACATAAAAAAAAAGTAAAGTTTTATGTGAGCTAACTATCTCTGCACGTGAGGATAAATAAAAATTACTATTTTTGCGCGTTATTGCATTCCCGCTTCATATTGCAATCCGATTTATCAAAGTGGTTTTATAAGAGAGGTATCCGTTTTATGCACCTGTTATCATTATAAACAGAAACTCTAGGTTATGTTAGTTTTAAAATATTTTCCAAATATTGAACCATTTTCTTCATGCAAATTATTCAATGTTAAAATTTTTTTCCTGATTAAATGCATTTAGTTATAGACCAATATAAATATATTAAGTGTAATGTTACTTGGGCGAAAATGTTTTTATAAAAGCAAATCTAGTGCGAACTAAAATACCAACAATAAACACCCTTTATCTTTGAGAATAAAAATGCAATATAATAGATATAAGAGCTGAGTTTAAGACATATTGAGAATTACTTGCTTATTTTTTCTTCATTTGATCGATAATTTATTACTGCACAGGATATTACAAACTTTGGGATGAACATCGAAACATTGAAACCGGGGTTTATCATTGTTTTCCAATAACTATTACTTTTCAACTTATTACTTTTTATAAGTTAATAATAATATCAAAATCTGTGTTTGTTTATAAATTTCACTTAAAAACCTTTATAATTACGCGTATGAAGTATTCGATGTTAAACAATATTACATTATATGATCTATTTTCACGGAATGAATAAAGTTTACAGAAATTACCACTTATAATCTGGAAATTAAACAAGAAAAATAAAGGTAAAAAGCGATACATAATTTCTTTAAAAAAAATTACGTGGAATACTTTTTGTGAGTGATAAATATGCAAAGATTTATATACCAAGCGGTAATAAAATATGCTTCTTGTTGAGACATCTCCTTCCATTCTTTGTTAAGCAGATCATTTCCATTTATAAAGAACTTACATCTTATTCTCTTTTGCAATATATCGCACATATTAGTAGCAACAATTTTATTAATTCAGAAGAGCCAGAATTTGAAACGAGTAGCAACAGTATTCTTAATTCTGAAGAGTCAAAATTTGAAACGTGTAGCAACAGTTAGTAGCAGCAATTTTCTTAATTTAGAAGAGTCAAAATTTAAAGCGAATTCACGTGGGGTGAAAAATTCTGATAAATTACCATACTATATGGTAATGACATTTTTGGTGGAAAAAAACATAATTATGGTTAATAAAACCAAGATATACAGTATTTACACCATTTATTTGGTAAGTTTTCCGTTCATACGGTAACAGTTTACTGAAAATTTTGATTTACAAAATTATGGTTCTTATTAACACACAATTTACCCCAACGAATTCAGGCGGGGGAAAAAATTCTGATAAATTACCGTACTATGGTAATGACATTTCTGGTGAAAAAAAAGCATATTTCTGATTAATAAAACCAAAATGTACAGAATTTACACCATTCATTTGGTAAATCTTCTGTTCATATGGTAACGGCTTACTGAAAATTATGAGATTCAAAATTTGCTTCTGATTGCCACATAATTTGTAAAAAATACAGAACAGAAAAATAAATTTAACCGAATAAATATTTTTATACCACGATCTAAGGTACCATTATAAAAATACCAAAATTTATTACATTTACCAGACTTTATCACATTATATAAAACCATTTTTTACCGTTAATTTTACCAAAATAATTACTGAAATTATTACAAAAACGCTTCTATAAAAATTTCCGAGTTTCTTCGAGTTACAATAGAGCTAGATATACCGTAAATTTTCCCACATTCTGGTAGTTTTGACCATACTTTTTTTCTCAGTGCATCGTACACAAGCTCATCGTGAAATAGAGGTCTAAGGAACGGTTTCTCCCTTCCGAGTTGATAAAAAAAAATTATTTATTTTGTGTTTCAACTTTTATACAGTAATAGTCAGCTAATTATATATTAATTACTCTTATAACTCCAACACTCATGTACGGGATTTAAAGAATCAGAGCATTTAAGCAGTGCTTTAGAAAAAAAATTTCAAGGTAATCAATAATTTGCGAGGGTTCCTTTGTTTTACAACTATACAACTGAAAATTGTAATAATTTTAAAGCGGTACAAAGAAAAAAATAAAACAACGTTTTAAAAAAATTAACAAATGGCGTTTTTCAATGAAAAAAAGTTTCTTTTTTGAAATACGCAGGGCCAATAGCAAATATTTAAATTACAATGCAAGGTAATTTTTTCTCATTGTTTCTGCAAATAGCGACAAAGGTAAGAAATAATTTAATGAACTATATTTTGCTAAAACGCCACATTAAAAAGAAAAAATACGAAGTAGCTAAAAGTCTCCAAAAAAAATTTTACACCAAAAAAAAAACCATTCAAAAATATAATAATCATACATGTTCATTAAAGAAACATGAAGTCAATGTGTGAAGATTGCTTTGATTTATAAGTTTCTCCTATTTTAAGAATGTAATTTCGATACATAGTATTTTGAGACTTAATTCAAGACTCATAATTTAGGATATATCATTTTAATATGTGCGAAAAGGCAACAAACTTTAAAAAAAAAACTGAGAAAAAAGACGATTTTTTTCTTCAAAATTCTAGCTAAATCTAATAACCTCAAAACGATTTTCTAACCTACCAAGTTTTTAAAAAAAACTTATATAAAACATTAAAAAAAAATCTGATGAGGACGACTATGTTGTTGACAAGAAAAGTGTTAACGCATAAATAATTCACTCCGTTCTCATTATCATTGTTTTCTTTGATCGATTCTTCACGCAAAACACATTATCAATACATTAGGAAGCATTTTCCTATTTTGTGTTTATTGGAGCGTAAAACAAAAGGATTTCCTACAAATATCCACAGCTGTATCTATCAACCTGCACCATTACATCTTATTTATTATATTTTGTACTATGGCCAATGAATTGTTAATGAGTATTGAATATGATTTGATAATCAACATAAACAGTCGATCAGGTAGATTAAAAAAATATTTTCACCGTTAAATAGTTCTTGATTAATGATGCTTTCAATACGAGAGGCTTAGGATTTTCGACCTACTTTTGATAAAATTATTTTTTTTTTATTCAAAATAAGATACATAAATTTCCAGTGTTTTTTTTTCTCTTTTGCTTTTTTTCAACGCATGCGTATATTTTTTGAACTGCAATTAGTTTTAAAAAAATATTTAAACTATACTGTTTTTAAAGATGTTTCAAAAACACTAAAACTTAGTCAATTAGCGCTTATTTCCTTTCATAAAAAAAAGCTGTCCTGCTCAATTTTCCTAGAAAACTGCATTTAAATCAGTATCTCTGTTTAACTAATCATTCGACTCATATACTCGGAATCAAAAACATATTAACACTTTTAATTTCCCTATTTAGAAAATTTTATTTTTAATTAATTCCTTGATTTGATAATCAACATTAACAGTCAATTAGGCAGATTAAAAAAACATTTCCACATAAAATATTTCTTGATGCTTTTTCTACTTTTTGACCTATTTCTGATACAATTATTTTCATTTAAAATAAAATACATATCTTTCCAGTGTTTTTTTTAAAACTTTTTTTAATGGGGTGCATATTTTTGAAATTGAACAATAGTAATTTTTATAAAATATTTATATATAATCTTTATATATATATATATATATATATATATATATTACAATAAGTAAATACTTTTGTATTAATAAAAGAATTAAATCTCTTTCGTTTTTATAAAATGTCTTTGTTAAAGAATAAGCGTAGAGAGATTCTATTTTGGGAATTCAAGGCTGAAAACATACCATTGAAATATAAATAGATTTATATTTCAAAGGAAGAGTTATTTTTAGAATCGTTC
>NC_092207.1:58786392-58854536 GCF_043381705.1 Parasteatoda tepidariorum | reverse complement strand
ATTAGAAAATTATGATAACATCTCCTGAATCCTCAGATCTGGCTGAGGTTGGTAGGCTATTAGCTGAATGCTTAATTGCTTAAAATTTAATTAATTTATTGAATTTAATTGATTTTTAAATTTAATTTTTTTATTTTATTTAGTTGCATTTTTTCATTTATTAATAAAATGAATTTTATTTTGAAATAATTTACCGATTCCCCCCACAGAGAGGGCATTAATGAAACATTTTGTAGAGCCTTTAAAAAAAATGCTAAACGTTAGGGCCTCAAACTAAGTCTTTTTTTAGATATCTTCTAAATCATTTTCCGAAAGAATTTATCAAAATGAAGTAATTAAACTACCACACTTATTGAAAAGGACAATTTTGCAAAACTGGAACATTAGCTCTTAATGGGTTAGTGACAATATAAATACTATACTATGAATTACCAATCAATCTACTAAAAATTAAATTTAGTTTACTGCAATAATTTTTTTTTTACTTTTCAAGTGTTCTTTTAAATGTTCTTAATGTTCTTTTATTCCCTAATTTAACAGATTTATGGTTATTTATAACTAAATATGTTAATTCATCACATGAATAAAATGAGGAGTTTGCATGCATACAAGCTTTTGTATTCATTTCACTAAAAAAAAACTGCAGATATTAATAACTATTACTATTTTTTATTTAGTAGATAACCTTTTAAAACATTAGAAAAAAGTCGGGTTTTATAAAGTTCGAATAAACTAGTATAGGATCTTACAAATGGAAAAAAGAATTATTTTAGTTAACGAGAAATTTAAAACAGTAAATAGCTTTTGTTCATTTTCTGTTTTCAAAAACCTAATTTTTCAAATAGGAAATGTTTCGTCCTTTTTTTTGATATGAAACGAAATGCATGAGGGGATTATGTAATAAGCTTTCACTTTAGATGTAGTTCATTTTAGATTTCATTTTGGAAATGCGATAAAACAGCAGTAAATTCTGCTTGTAACGTTCAGAAAACGACTGAAACTTGCATTTCCCTTTGACACGTAATTTCATTTGTAATTTATGCATCCTAACTAGTCGTAAAATGACTGAATTTAACTATTAGTGGATAAGTTTTACTTTTAATGGTTGGGAATTTTTTCTTATTTTTTCGTTCATCAAAAGCCGATCTTAAGTTAAAATCGGAGCATTCTATCTTTTCGGACAATAGTCGAGATTGAGAAACTTAGTCCAAACTCGAAAACGAATTAAGTAAAACATGCCTTACTCATTTTTAGTTACATAAAAAATTCTTTATGAAGTTTTAAAAAAAATTGTCCTCGTATTTTGTAGCAGATAATAACAATCATACTCAATGATTCCAAATTAATAAAACAATTGCGGAATGTAATTGAAATTTAATGTCGAGGATTTTAATTATTCTATATATAGAAGGTAAATATGCATAATACAAGATGAAAATTTCAGAAATATTCTGAGAATCAAATATTCTCTACATTTTCTATATTTATTTTAGGTATCTGTGATAATTTAACTGCAGCCGAAACAATGGCTCCGGTATCAAGAAACGATCTCGAACTAACGGATGAAGAGTCCGATGACGATAACGATGAAAAGACCCCTCTAGTTGAAAATCCTTACGACAAGTAAGTTTTATATTATTACAAATAATTAACTTCGTTATTTCTAAATTCAATACTCCATTTTCAGAGTTTTGTGAGATCAATTTTATTAACGTAAACCTTGGTAAATTAAAACTAGTATTTCAGACAACGTAGATCAGTTGGAAAAAGTAAAGTACTCACGCTGCATTACAAGAGCAGTTCTGCTGTGTGTACTCTTAATTTTCTATAAAGTGTCAGTGGTGTAAAATATTATAAATTAAATGACTTCCTATAAGCTGCCATCCTTGGCTAACAGTGCTTACACCTATGGTTCCTTCTAGATGAGGTTAGGTTGAAAAAAACCGAGCAATTTTTCCTGCCAAAATCTGAGATTTTACGTATTTGCCAATAAAAAATGGAACATTGTTCCGATTCTAGGAGAGATTATATGGTGTTTAGAGTAGCTAAAAATGTAAATGGCTAAAAATAAAATATGGTGATGTCTTAAGGCTCCCCAATCTATTTTATCAACCCACTTTATTATGAGATTCAGTAATTTTTTTTCTACAACTAAAATTCTTTTGCCTTACTGGTTCTTTATTAATAAGGTTTAACGTATTTTTTTCAAGCATTATAATATTTATTTCCAAAAACCTTATAACAATTCCATTTATTTGCAATTGTTGTTGTAAACGTTTTAAATTATTAATAACAATCTCTCCTACGTAACGTCTTCTATGATAGACAGCACAAAAAAGTTTTCTTGATTTTTGTACAGTTGTAGTTAGTTAAAAATAAAGGCAAGACACCAAACTAACAATGAAAATTAATGCATAAAAATTTAGTCAGCATTATTAATGGTTAGCTGAGCAAAAAGTTGGTATTTACTAGTTTTTAAAATTACTTTGCTGAATTGTGCTCGAACTGTCCTTGCTTTATCTTATAAAGATTGACTTGAGTCTAATCACAAGATTAGTTTCTATAATAATTAATTCTAACTCATTTAATTATCGTTGACGGGAATACTGAATTATTTCTCATGGAACTATTCCCCCTGGAAATACGATTTTGGCATAGTATTAAACCTAAATTAGTTTAAAGTAGGCATAACTGTTGGGAAAAAAGGTAATTTTATTTTAGAAAAAATTAAGCCTCTGGAAAATTTCCATGAAGGCAATTGTCTCAAAATTTGAGTCGATGAATGTATTGTATTCATATTTGCTTCAAAAGATGCTTAAAATTAGTTCTCCAATTATACACAGCTTAAAGAGCTATTATTGTCTAATTAGCAGTTCTTACCTTCTTCTAATTCAATTTCTAATTTTCTTCGTCCTTTTTAAAAGATCTTTATATTTTTTCCCCATGTTTTCCTTATCTAACTTATAACATTTCTCATTGCTAATCTTTGATTGAAGCATTAAACTGATTTTGATTAACAAATTGCTTCCCAGTTCAGAGTAATCTATTCTGGTAATCTGGTAATCAAACTGGTTGCTGTCCTTTCAGTCTCATTGTGTGTTTCGACTTATTAACTTTTTTTTATAGTATTTTTGTTTATATTTCAGTTAAACATCTATTTGCGATAGCTAATGTGTATATTTATTTCATTCCATTTTTTGTAAAGGATTCTAGAAACACATATTAAGAGCGGTAGTTATGGTACGTTTTATGTTTGAACAATTACAAAAGAATAAAATGAACTTCACTTTTGTTCAAACAAGGAACTATAAATTGAGGGAACCCAGGGAAGATTGTTTAATCATTGAAGGAACCAACCATTTAAAAGTTTGAAACCTATGATATTCATTATTAATTAGAAATAATTGCGCAGCGTCCATGCATTTTGAGCTAAAAATATAACGAGGTTCATTCAATTTAAAACAGAGCAAATCAATTTGCAACTGATTCAGAATTAGAAAAAGTTAAATTTGTTGCTAAGTTTAATTACTCAATTAAACTTTTTCTGTTGGTAATGCAAATCTTTCCCTGAAAATAGGATTTTCATTAAAGCTATTTTCAGTCAAATTTGATAAAACATTTTATAGTTTTATTTGAACTTCAAAAAACCTGCACTGTAGTTGGGTGTTATTGCATTTGAACCAATATCTGGTACATGGTTAAAAAGCCAATATTTAAAAAAATAAGTCCCCAACCTTAATTAAAAAATTAGTGGTACCACAGTGAACTGATCACAAGACACGGTTCCCAGTCACTGAAGTCAAGCATTAATGGCTGCTGCCAGCGAGATGGTGGATGGTCACTTTGATCAGCCTGCAAAGAGACCGAAAGTGTGCGGTATCAGCCCTCGATAATCTGTTCTACAAAAATGTGATTGACTTCTCGCGCAAGTCATTTAACTGCCAAAGAAGTGGAGCTATCTCCTCTGGGGAGAATCAAAATCGTGGTGGCATGTCTTCAGATCATCCTCATGTATGTTTTTCCAGACCGTCGCCAATAGCGCATTGATCAGTTCTAGAGCGACTACTAGTACTAGTACTAGTACTAGTAATAAAGTACTAGTACCACTAGAAAGGTTATTCAAAATGCATTTTATATGAGTAAATTGTAAAAAAAAAATAATAGTTTTTTTACTCTATTTTAGGAGTCGAAAGGAGGATCTGAAAGGATGGGACGTGTTTATAGTCACTCCTCCCGAAGAGGAGGACGAGACAGCAACATCAAAAGCCATCGATATTACCCTAAAAATGATGAAAGTCTTCGTATACTTGCTAACGTTCGCCACTGTACTAGTATCCGCTGTCATAGCAAAAGGTAGCTTCCTTTTCATGACATCCCATATGCGGGAGAGCAAGACTTTACCTGTATGCCGCAAGGGTTTAGGTAAGTCGATTTCATTGTTTTTATGTCAAAAAGTATCACGTCATAATCAATGTTATTTACCGACAACATAATAACAGAGACAACATTTAATAATATTAACAGTGAAATGCCAGAACATAGTAAATGTTTTGAGTTGTGAATGGGCCAATAGAACATTCACTATTCGAAAAATGTAGTTCCTTCATTGAAATTTTACTGTGTGGTTATTAATGTTCCTGACTAACAGCATAATAATACAGGGATAACGTTTCACAGTAATATTAATAGCGCGATATACTAGTAGAGCATTCACTTCTAGAATAACACAATTTCTTCATTGAATTTAGACTACATTATTATTACAGCACAATCAGAGACATAATGTTTTAACAGAAATAACCACTAACCAGTAGAAATTTCACTTCTGGATGACGTTTTGTCTTTATTGAAATTTTATAATGTGGTTATCAGTGTTTCTGACGGACAGCATAATAGGGGAGATAACATTAAACAGCAATATTAAAAATGCGTTGAACCAGTAGAGCATTCACTTCTAGGAAGATGTAATGTCTTTATTGAAATTTTATAATGTGGTTATCAGTGTTNTAGGTAAGTCGATTTCATTGTTTTTATGTCAAAAAGTATCACGTCATAATCAATGTTATTTACCTACAACATAATAACAGAGACAACGTTTAATAATATTAACAGTGAAATACCAGAACGAGGTGAATGTTTCGAGTTGTGAATGTGCCAATAGAACATTCACTACTCGAAAAATGTAGAACCTTCATTGAAATTTTACTGGATGGTTATTAATATTCCTGACTAACACCATAATAATAGAGGGATAACGATTTACAGCAATATTAATAGCGCAATATACTAGTAGAACATTCACTTCTAGAAAAACGTAATTTCTTCATTGAATTTAGACTACATTATTATCACAACATAATCAGAGACATAATGTTTTGACAGAAATAACCACTATCTAGTTGAAATTTCACTTCTAGGATGACGTTTTGTCTTTATTAAAATTTCATAATGTGGTTATCAGTGTTTCTGGCGGGCAAAATAATAAGGGAGATAACATTTAACAGCAATATTTATAATGCGTTGAACCAGTAGAACATTCACGTCTAGGAAGATGTAATGTCTTTATTGAAATTTTACTAGGTGGTTATCAATGTTCCTGGCAGACAATATAAGAAGAAAGATAACGTTTAACAGCTATATTAGTAGTGCAATGTGCTAGTTATATTTCCATGTCTTTTTTTTTTCAAAAGGAGTTCATCATCCAGTAATCTTCTAAATCAAGAGGATCGTGACTAAATAAAAATTTCCATTTCAACCCTTCAGTCAGAAGTTCATCTGATTAAGACACCCACCATTCACCTGTAGGAGTGGTAATTCTCTCTCAATACGTAGAACGACGCCAAAAAAACTAGTTTGAAACAAAAAGAAATGCCGATTTGTGGTCATTGTTCGAAGTGGATAGGCAATTGAAGTATCCCCGCTCTGATTGCTTTTATTTTTCATGCCAACTTCCATAATTGTCTCCTGATTGGCATCAGGGCAGTAAATCACGACACCGCTTAAAATTCTGGAACTCTTCATTGTCACAATATTGAAGAGAAATTCGAATTATAAGAACAAAGAAGAGGAAGCATTTGTTTCTTTTGGTTTGGAGGAGAATGCAGCATGAATGTTTGGATGTTCATTGCTGATTGAAATTGATTTTAAAAAAAATATTGGGGTTAATCGACTTGTTTCCGATTCATTGGATCTCTGAGAGAGAAAAAAAAGTCGGGAATTCGATTGATTAGAATCACCAATTGAGAGGAGAATCATTTATATAAAAATGTTTATTCAAGATTCATTAACTTCTTGGGGAGAATTTTCCTTATTCTCTTAAATCAATGATATAATCTATCGTTGTTATGTATTTTTATGCTATGTTAGATCTATATTCAAATCTATTAGTGCTGCTTTTGTTCATATTTCTGACCCATTCCTTGATAAAAAAAAAATACATTAAAAAGTTTTTCAGCTACTTTATTCATGACGTTTTATTTATAAATGTTTGAAAAAGAAAGGCATTACATTTATACTGACAATGCCTGTCTTCATAAGATTTAAAGTGAAAAAAATTTTATTTAAAAATAGATGTCCCATAGCTACCATCTGTAAGATCGTTGTATATTAAGGTTGGTAATTAAAATTTCAAAGTAAATTATTTTACCCACCACGCGGAATCAATAATTTAAACCTATGCATTTAAGTGTTGGTAAATTAGCTTAATTTTTAAATTATTTATCAAAATTTAATTATTATTTTACTGCTACTTAGTAAGATCTTTCCGAACAACTGATCAAGTTGGCAGCTAATATGGCCTGAGAAAGATCTCGAGATAGAAATTTAATTAACGTATTTTCAAGTTATATTATATTTTTTTAAAGTGGCCCTC
This sequence comes from Parasteatoda tepidariorum, assembly GCF_043381705.1. Classification (NCBI taxonomy): domain Eukaryota; kingdom Metazoa; phylum Arthropoda; class Arachnida; order Araneae; family Theridiidae; genus Parasteatoda; species Parasteatoda tepidariorum. The sequence goes on along the minus strand of NC_092207.1, from coordinate 58,847,665 downwards.
TCCATCCAATCGCTTTATATGAATTGTCAGTACAGGTAGAAAATAGTTATCATCCGTAAAAACGTACTCTTTGTTTTCAGTATTAAACTTTTTTATGGTAAATGTAATCTTTGTTTTGTAAACAATTGCTTTTTACAAAGATACTAAATATTACTACTAAAATACGTGACTATTTTATTTTATATCCATTTAAATTTAATATAAAAACCATAAAATATGGTTATAATTGTATTTTATGGTTATATCTTATGGTAACCATAATATATTAAACTTAAACATATTTCAATTTCTAAGCTGAATAAAAAAACAATTTAGTAAAAAGTGTTATATGAAACAAAAATATTAAACACGTCCGCTTTCTTTTTATAGAGAAAGAAAATATATAAGATTTTTTTTAAGAAAAATTTAACTACTTTTCCTCCCACTGCTGAATTATAATTAAAAAAAAGTTTTAAAACTAGTGAAATTTGATTTAGGTAAAGCTGAGAACACTTTTACAATTTTTAGCAGCAGTCATGGCACTTTATTAAATACATAAAATGTCACAAGGTTTAGTAGGTCAAAATGCCATTGCAACAATCAATAACTCTGTAATCTAAAAACCACGTAATCATGAGTATTATTAATCATAATAACAATTTTAATTTTAATTATACGTATTCATGATTATTTGCAACATAATCGAAATTCGAAAGAATAATAATTACTTAATCTTAAATCATTACAAATTGTAATCAGTACCTTATTAGTTTTAATCATAATGTCATTGTTATTCGTAATCTTAGATTATTGTTAGTTCTAATTTTGATTATAAAGGCAATCGTAAGTATTGGCTCGTGATTACAAATAATCCAATACATTAACCCAATTCTAAAAGATGCATCGTAAAATCATTTTGAAGAATGTCCCAAGTTTTTTGAGTGATTTCTGAGGATGAAAACACTTTTTAAACAACAATTCGATTCTTTTTACTTGATTAATTTATTTTCTGATACGTATTTTCAATCTATATAGCATTTTTGAATGCTGGTTGTGTGACGGATTTAAAATAAAAACTTATAGCTTAAAAACTTACGTTTATTTTGTAGGTATTCCTTTAAATATGCTTTTGTAAGAAATTTTACCACATATCATATTGAGATGCATTTGTTGGAAAAGTTTTGCTATCGTTTATTTCAAAAAGCATTTAATAAATATGTTATGATTAATTTTTTTTTCTCTTTCAGGTTTAGATAGAGATAGAGATTATGAAGTGTATATACCCACGATAGAAAGAGTAGCCTGGATGTGGGGCTGTTTTTTTGTCTTAGTTATACCAGAGTTCTTTAGCTTATTTCGAAGTTTTCGTATTTGTGTATTTAAATCATATAAAAAGCCAAAACCCTTGTCTTTAATAACAGTAAGTATTTTAAAACCAATATTTAATTACTGTGTAGCTATTTTTTTTTTTTTTTTTAGTTTTAAATTGTCATCATTCATTTTATAAAAAAAGCATTTCAGTGCAATACACTTCAGAATTTCTTAAGTTTTTCACTCTTCCAAAGCTCTTTTTCAGTGATAAAATATAAATATAGATTGATGATATGAGTTAAAGATTAGTATTTAGTTGGGAAAAAATGCCAATGGGCAACTATTTGGGCACTTAATCTTTCTAAAAATTTTAAACGAACTTTTTTTCACCATTTGTTTTTGTGAATAAATAACACCGTAAGACATGTTGATTTTAAAATTCAGTACTTAGTTAATCACAAAACAAGCAGAAAAGTCTGTTTAAAAAAATTAAGAGTTTTGAAGAAGAGTTGAATCTTCGCTGAGAACTGAAGTTTTTAATTCTTGTTTCTAAACTTCTTCGTTAACTTTACAAATAATAGCAATAAGTAATGAATGTAATGCAATTTTCGGGGGAAATTATCTAATTAGCTAGTTTTTTCTCCTTTAATAGAGATGTCTAAGCTTACATCCCTTCACTTACCTGTCCACTGGCAATCCATCAATGATCAATTAGTTACAAATGGTCCAATAAGAATACGTTTCTATTGCAGTGGGGAAGCAAATCATCCAATAGGAATAGTGCAAAACTTGGCGAACAAAAAACAACCATTCCCAACCGCAAAATTATGACAATTGATAAATTTCTTCCACTCAGTGATATATTTCAGCCTTTAACTTAAACATTTCTATTATAAGTTTCGATTCCATGAATACTTTTTTATTAAAACAAAAGACTCAACAATTTTTCTTCCATTGTATCAAATCTTTTAAGTTGTTTCCAGTTTATGGTACCTTTTAATTTTATCAAACACGCGTTATAAAAACCTGTAAAAATGATGTGAATTTTTCGTCTTTCAGGTATTTATTGCAGAAACAATGTATACAGTTGGTTTATGTCTCCTAGTATTTGTCGTCCTACCAGACCTTGACGTCATCAAGGCAGCCATGCTCACGAACTGCGTCTGTTTCATCCCTGCAGTCATCAGTCTTCTTTCCCGCCACTCTGATGAACCAAGAAGACCATTAAAAGTGATATTTGACATGCTTGCCATCATCTTCCAAGGCAGCGCCTTGGCTATATGGCCCATCACTGAAAGTGGGCCAAGAGCTTGGACAATTCCAATTGCAGTAGTTCTTGTATCAATGAGATGGTGGGAAAACTATCTGGATAAAAGATCTCCTATAGCATTTATCAAAAAGCTCAGTAGCATCAAGGAAGATCTTCGGAAAAGTCGATATTTCATATATGTTTTCCTATCCGTGTATAAAATGGTACTCATATTATGCACTATGTTCGGCTTAGCTCATTTAACAATGGAAAATGCTTCGCTCATATTTAAAGGTTTTTCGCTCAGCTTTCGTAGCCATCCTATAAGTATTCAACAAATAAGAAGAACAGTTCTCCTTTCTAATATGCCTGACATTCCAACAGCAAGTCCATTAGATGAGCAAGTATCAATTCAGTCTGTTGCTTTGGCACCAATTCACTTGGCGTTGATACAAATTAGTGCTGCGCTTGTGTGTTATGTCTTTGCCAAATTTGCTTGCAAGATATGTATACAAGGATTTAGTTTTGCCTTTCCTATCAGCTTAACGATTCCGGTATGCATATCAATGCTGATTGCCGCTTGTGGGATTAGAACAGAAGACGAATGCTTTTTCGAATCTTTTATACCTAAATACTTGTTCTGGACTTGTCCTGAAGGAAACTTCCTACAAGAGTTTGTGTCAGATAAATTTGCATGGATATGGCTACTTTGGTTATTGTCACAGACTTGGATAGCAGTACATATTTGGACACCAAAATGTGAACGTCTGGCTAGCACAGAAAAGTAAGTTTCTGATTTTCTTTTTCCGCTTTAACATCCTTTAAATCTTTCTTGTAAGAATGCATAAAAAGAGCGTTTATTTTAAACGGTTATCGGAATTAATGCTAGAATACTACTGTGCTCAAATGTAATGGCTTTTTAAAACTTTTTCCAAAAATGCGCAGTGAAAAAATTGAAAAATATTAAACAAAATCAATAAATAATCGAATAGAAGGCTCTCAAACAATTCCTTTCCTATTATTTTTGTTTATCAATGGAAAAATATCCCCTGAAAATTATGCCTTGCTTAAACTTATTACAACTTGTTTTTAATAAATAAAATCGTTCGTAGAAAAAAATTGCAAAAATTACTGTTAAAATTAAATAAGAAGAATTTCTGGCATATACATGCATACTTGAAAGTTTTTAACCAAAGTAACTGGATTGGAATAGAGCCAAACTTAAATCGTTGAGTTAAAACTACAAACAGCAAAGTTCTCAAAATATATTGGCATCGCAATTTTTAAGATTTTCTGCAATTGGGAGAGAAATACTCAAAAGAAGAACGTAGACTACTAAAAAATAACTAATTTTCTCAAGAAGATAAACTAGCTTTGACATTTCTATAATTACTTAAAATATAAAATAAATAATTGGATAAACAGCTGCATCTAATGAAGCAAATGATATTAGTTTGGTACTCAGCAAATGAAGAGCTCGGTACCAAAATCTGCTATTTCTAGAATACTTCGAATAATAAATAAGTTAATTTCTTCAAGGAAACGATAATTGAGAAAAATCGTTTTTGATTTTATATGCAGACCAATCCAGACCAATGAAGTTTGAAGTTTAAAGCATAACACAGCCTTGGATTGGAAACATGTTAAATAAGTCTTGAAATGTAGTTTTATATCTAAATCAATTTTCATCTTAACTTACTTAGCAGGTTTTGATATTCGTCATCTCAAATTTAAGAATAAAAATCGTATTTTTGACTATTGCTATCTTGCATTACCCAACAGGTTGTTCGTGAATCCTATGTATTGTGGGGCTTTAATAGATCAGTCCATAGCTCTAAACAGAAGAAGAGATGACGAAGGCGAAATAAAAAGTGAAGTAAGTTATTTTGCTTTTATTTCTCTCATAAATTAATTTAATCTCATAAGTTATTTAAGTCAAGATAAAAATGCTTGCACAATTTTATAAGTTTAAGCCTTGAGCCATGGTGTCCCAGGGCTCAATATGATGGTGGCGCTTGCCTCAATAATGAGGTGACCCGGGTTCTAACCCAGCGACAGCTGGTCGATTCGAATTCCGCACCCGGCTCGCAACGACCACAGTTCTGATTTAAAATATCCTCAGTGGTAGACGAATCATGAGTTAGAGTCCTCTTGCCGTCAGGTTAACTGTGGAAAGTTTTCTTGGTTTTTCTCTCCATGTAACGCAAATGTAACTATTCCCCATGTAACGGGTTAGTTGTATCAAAAAATTCCTCCACGAAGGCAAATTTCTCCTAATATTTGAACCAGGAGTTCCCTTGTCTTCTGAATTGGGTTCTAAATTACAAGACTACGGAGTTGAACATTAGTAGCCGTAAGCCCTAAATTGGGTCGATTGTTCAATGACTGTTATAAAATAAAATAAAAAGTTTAAGCCTTAAGCAAATGTGTTTTGATTCTATTATTCAAGTGACACTTAATGGTGAGCAAAAGAAGAAAATAAAATGGACTATCCTAGATAACTTTTCATTTAATTTTAGGATTTTTACGTTCTAGTACTCAATCTTAATGATTCGAATGGGAGACTTTAAATATGCAAATTAATTAGTGCAGACGATATTTTAAGTTACGAAATCAGAGATAAAAACGAACTTTTTCTGAATAAAAATAAATTTTTTTTCGATGGATTTGGATTCCTTACCCCCAAAATATAGGAGTCAACCGCCATCTGGGAAATATGGTCCCAATAGTTTGAGCAGGAGAGCGTTCTAAAGCAGGAGAGCGTTCTAAAGTTGGTACCCCTTAATGTTGATTTTACTTTTTACGTATTTTACCATATCTTGAAACTTTTTAAAAAAATTTTCCCCTAATTGTAAAGTTCATTTATCTAAAGATAATTCCATGCAAGAAATAACGTTTAGTAAATATTATTTTTAATTCTTGTATTATTTCATTTATTAATAGTAATAGTCGAAAGAAATTTTATTGTAAGGTATGCAATGTTTTAAATCATTTTAAAGATTGTAATTTCACATGACAAGATACAAAGCTTGTGCGAAATTGGTCGACTAATTCCTGAGAAATCATATCTTAAAAATACGACTTTTTACAGTGAATACAGAGAAAGTACATTTTTTTGCCTGATTCGTAACTTAAAATACCATCTGTATTAATTAATTATCCTGCTTGAGGTCCTCCCTCTCAAACTACTAAGATTCAGTCCTAGAACGTGAATATCCGATCATTGAATAAAATGCTATTCACGTTTTTTTTTTTTTTTTTTTTTTTTTTTTTTTTTTTTTTTTTTTGCATTGCATTGCATTGCATTGCACTAAAAAATATCCAAGATGTAACGTATACAATTTATAATGATCATGATTTTCAGACTAAATTATGTCACTGGTGTGTTGGTTTCTAGAAAATAATTGTTGAATTGTTGAGATGGTTATTATACAATCTCTACTTGGTGCTTCTGTTTAACTCTTCATCCAGGTGTACACTTTTTTTAATGAAAGAAGATATTGAAATTGATCTGTAGCAAAACTAAAAGCAAATAAGAATCATTGACTGAATCTTCCTTCCACCTTATATTTTTGAATATTACTTGAAAAATTTATGTTGCCTAACATGCGTAACGTTTTCATGTCGATGAAGAGCTTAAGTATGCAGAAAGCTACCGATGAAACACAGTTTATGTGCAAAGTTTAAAATAGTTGCTAGATTAAAATGGTTAATAGATTTCTTCTGAATAAAGTTGAGAACTTATTGTGTATCTTAATATTTTTCATTTATTTATTTCGTTACAGGAATTAGATTTAGAAAATAAAGAAGATAACGATATCTCTCAGTACTACGAAACCATTTCCATTCGCAGCGAAGAATCCAGTAGTCCATCGGGTAAAAGTGTCCCTGTCAAAGGATCTGATCATATCACAAGAATCTATGCTTGCGCAACTATGTGGCATGAAACTGCTGAAGAAATGTTGCAGATGTTAAAATCAGTAATCAGGTAACCCATTTATTTGATTTTTTAGAGTGAGTAAGCCCAGCAATCTTATCTTTGCCCCTGCTTGAGTAGAATCATGTATGCAAAATGCATTTCGACTGAAATGTAAAATTGCTTGTTTCTATATTCCAAAATCTAAAACAAACTCTTTCGATCCAATTTGTGACATAATAATCCCTTTTAATGCAAGAAGAAAATTTTATTCATTTATTTTATTTTATTTCATTTTATTTATTTTATTTATATTATTTCATTTAATTAATTTATTATATTTTAATTATTTTATTTATTTTATTTTATTTTATTAACTTTTTTTTATTCTTCCTTTATTTCAGTTTTATTTTTTATTTTTTTATTTTATTGTCTTTATATTTTATTTCTTTCATTTCACTTAACCTTTTTTTGTTTAATTTTTTATTTTACTTTTTTATTTTGCTTTGTTTTGATTTTATTTTTTCATTTTTTTTTTAAATTTATTTTTTCCATTTTATTTATTTTATTTTTTTCAATTTTTGTTTTATTTTTTTATACATTTTTTATTTTTATTTCATTTTTTTTAATTTCATTTTTATTATTTTATTTTTTATTACTTTTATTTTTTTATCATTCTTTTCATTTTAATTTATTTTTATTTATTTATTATTTATTTATTTTTTTATTTTTTTTAATTCTAATTTATTTTATTGTTCTGATCCGATTGCTACCATAATTCCGTTTAAGATCTTATATATTCCGTTTAAGATCTTATATAGGTGAAATTCCTTGAAAAAGGAAGGAAAAAAAAGTTTTCCGTGACATCTAAATCAATCACCTAAATTATTTCTTTATTCGTGAATGACCACCTAGAGCGCATCCTTTAGCTTTATGACCTCATCTATCTTTCGATCCACACTGCATAAACCCAGTTTATTCCCATTCGAAATGAACGACCAGGAAATTCACTTTCGAGTTGCGTAACATTTAGGTTTGAGGATTCTTCAAGTTCAAAAAACTCATGTTTGAAGCAACTAAGACGGATCAGATTTTCTCTGTTTAGATTTCTTTTGTATTAACAAAAATATCCATCACAACTTTGGAGTAACTTTTTTTTCTTCCTAAACACACAATCCGTACTCAGCATTTTGTCTTTACGATTCAGCCTCGGGACATTTCGTCCCTTTCAGGTTAAATTGCACTAGGTTCCAAAATGCGTTAAATTTAACAGCAGTGTATATTTGTATAACTTCGCTATATGAATATACACTGTTATTTATATAACGAGCTATAATGTTCGTTTATAAAAATTAATAAATTTTTTTTTAAAACTTTCATTTGACAAGATATATTAAGGCAATATTTTTATTTTTCAAATTTCAGATTTTAGCGGATTAAGTAATGTAAAATGTTTATAATTCAGAATTAAAAATTTTTAATAAAGATAAAAAAAATAATCATATTATTAAAAATAAAATTATTTTATTTTTAAAAATAAAATTATTACATTATTAAAAAATTATTTTATTTTTAAAAAATTATTTTATTTTTAAAAAATTATTTTATTTTTAAAATTAAAATTAATACATTTTTAAAAAATTATTTTATTATTGAAAAATTATTTTATTATTAAAAAATTATTTTATTTTTAAAAAAAATTTTTATTTTTAAAAATTAAATTATTTTATGATTGAGAATTTATTTTATTGCTAAAAATAAAATTATTTTAGCATTGAAAATTTATTTTATCATTAAAAAAATTATTGTACCATTAAAAACTTGTTTCATTATTGAAAATGAATAAAATTATTTTAGAATTTTATTATTAAAAACTAATTATAAGTAAACACATTTTAGTGTTGAAGAGCTCAAAGAAAGATACATTAAATGTTAGAAAAATAAAGGCAAAAGGAAGGTTGCAAAATTCGTACAAAACTTGCCTAATATTGAGCATAGTTTTAGAAAAGAAAGAAAATTATTTTTTATATCTTCATTGAAACAAAACAATCAAAATACAGTTCTAGAACTACAAAAAATTTATTGTTTGATTATAGTATTTTGTGTTTTAAATTTTAAAAATACGGTATTTAAAAGAGATTAGTCTTGTAAGAATTCTCACAGGTGTTTTGCATCTTTTTAAACCATTTAGAAAAAAATTGTTAGAAAATTAACATAAAATTAATTCTCATTTTGTTAACAGGAGAACGTAATTTCAATTAAGTAAGTAAACCCCCCACCCCGAAAAAGAAATTTTTCTTCTTTTTTTTTTAAGAATACGCTTATAATGCCAAATGGTAACACCCGAATTAGCATTAAAAAACTATTTAGTCCAATTTATTTAAGAACTTAACCCGGTCAAATTCATATTCGATATTTATAACCAATTATAAATGTTCTTAAACTTGGAAATTTGACAGCATCAAAAATGTCAATTTGCACATTTTACAGAATCAAAAATTTTAATTTGCTCATTTGACAGCATCAAAATGTCGATTTGTACGTCTGACAGCATAAAAATGTTTACTTGCCTGCTTATTAGCATCGAAGAAGTAAATTTACAAAAACTCTACAGTTATGAGTTCCACGCCTAAAGTGTATAAATAAAATTAAAGAGGCTCTAATGTTTGACGATTCTTTTGTTTTAACTAACGTATTTACGCCACATTTTTTTAAATCACCGCTAAAATCGCCCTTATTTTTATTTGCTATATATATCTAAATCAGGGCATACTTCTGGAGATAATCTATAGTCTGATCCATTTCTATTCCTAGAAGATATAGAACAAAAACAATGTTGCTTGAAAATTAGCTGCGACCAGTTAAGAAAAATTCCCCGTTTTAACGAAGCAAATTCGCATATCACTAATAATAATTTATTTATTATTAATGAAATAGATATATAGAAATTTTGATAAACTGTGAACTTAAAAAAGAAATCTACAATTAAAAAAAATTTTACACAAAAAACAGCCAACTTGTTCAACATGCAAGAAAATCATTCAAATATTTGTTAGCGACGGCAAACATTCAATCATTCATTTCCCAATCTCACGAAACCATAAGAAATTCCGAATCAAAAATAATTTGAGATCAAAAACCCGTGAGAAGAATTAAACGCACGCAATTCGACCTTGATATTTCCTTTGAACGGTACTTTTTTGTTTTTGTTTCTACCTGGCTGAACACCATTCCACATCTGCAATTTTCGCCATTTTGTTCTACTTTGCAACGAACGGGGAAAGTTATTAGGTTAGTGAAAATTCCACCACTTCCTTTACCTCGACTAATTCTTCGCCTCAAAGCCAAACAAAATTTAAACCTTCTTACAATTTTTCTTGCACAAAACATCGTATAAACACTCATTTAAAAAAGATAAAAGGACGCAATTGCGATAGACAAATTACAATGCTGGATCAAGGCTATAATTCGGGTTTTTGGAATCTCTTGAAGCGAATAAATTGTTTCCGTATTCGATTTGTGTGTTTTGATTTGATGTTTACTACTTGTTTGAACACTTCAGGCAATCCCTTCGAACCAGAAGTGTTTAAACTTGGCTTATAATTTAATACATGCAATATAAGATTCAGGTTATTTTGTAGCTGAATTTAGAACTTCAGTATTTTGGATTGTTTTTATTAGCTTTTACTCTCATATAAGCAGCTTTGAACGTTTTTAAATACTTTTATCATAATTCAAACAAAAACAAAACCATAAATGCGATCTTGACACAAATTATAAGTTTATAAACATTATTTTATTTATAAACATGCTAAGTCCGATTAAAAGTCCGATTCAATAATCCGTTGATTCTCTCATGATTCGCTTATATGACCTAACTCGACCCTACATTAACTATGTTATTCAACGATACGCTTTATTTCTTACCTTACAACATTCATTCGCTCTCTTTTCATGAGAATTCAGCCAGATATTCGGTATTTGATAAATTAAATTTTGAAAACAAAACAGTCGTCATCACGGAGTTTATTAAACAACGTTGAAAAACTGAACTTAGTAAAAATTTCCGCGATATAAATATGTTTAGGAACCAATAACAAACATTAACAATACGTGTCTTTTCAGTAATAAAGAAAAATATGCGTAAAAAATTAAACTGCCAGTATGTACTGTTCTCGCGATACAGAGATAAGTATATTTTTTATGAGTATGTTTCTTTTTCCTTTTTTTTTGTTGTTTTTTGCATGTATTTTAAGGTAAAAAATGTGTACTTCACCTATATTCAAAACGTTTTGAAATCCTGATTTGAAAAATATATTTAAAAGAAATACTGATATCTACTTAAACTTTCGAATTAAAATAAAATAAAGGTTTGTTTCCACAAATTATACTTATAAACGAAATAAAATAAAAACTGTAACTAATTAACAGAGATTAATTATATTTTAAATAATTCATTATTTAAAAATAATACAGCAGAAAAAACGAAGTTTTGAAAATAGTCTTCAAAACTAAAGCCTATTCATCCTTTCAGACTCAATAATATTTTATCGGTACCTCTCATTGACGGTAATAACATAAATTATTAAAATTGTTACCTTTTTATCAAAAAATAACAAATAAAAAATTGTTCCGTATCTACCACTACAGTTATTCAATTTCAATCCCCTAGTGCAGGGATGGCGAACCAATGGCACGCGTGCCACTTATGGCACCCGACACAATATTTAGGGCACGCCACCGATCACATTTGTTATTACACAAATGGTATTACTCTATGAAGCATATGTAACAATTAAATTAAAATTCACAAAAAACACACAAAATAATAAACAATTATTAATTAAAAATTAACAATTAATGCTAAAAAAAACAATTAATAACCATAAAAAACAAGCTAACAATAAATAACTAGCAAAAAAATTAAGTCCTGCTTAAACTAACATCTTACAACCTAATGTAAGTTATTTGTCATCTAATCTGCAACAACAGAAGTCACACTGATGTTACTTCAAGTTGAATTAAGCGTATAACTGAGACATTGCATAATGTTTTTTTTTTTCAATGTAAATAAAGAGTTTTGAGTTGATAGTATTTAGTACTATTATTTTCCCAATAATCACGAAGTTAAAATTATTTTAAGGGCACGTCTATGCCCTCATCAAGCAATTTTTTAGAAAAAATGGCACGTTGGTGTATAAAGGTTCGCCACCCCTGCCCTAGTGTATAATACATGTTAACTAGATTCTGTTTTGGGGTACCTCTTTATAGATGAAGGTTGACATTGTCGATAACACTCGCTCCTCATTGGTGACCTGCGGGCGAGATTTGAACACTATTCTAGAAGCTTTGTCTAAATTGCTAATATTCATCAGTTATTTTTGGAAAATATAAACATTGCTTAAAATGAGGGAAAATTTTATGAACTTTTCATCCTCAAACAATTAATTACATATTACTTATAAACAGACACTCCTGACAGTTTCCGTCATAATCAAAAAACTAACTTTTGTGTGAGTGGGATATTATCTATTCTAACGTGCAAAAACTAAAGACACGTATGTCACGTTCTATGATTCTGAGCAAGTCACGTTTATGTTGATGTCATTATTTTGCATTAAAATAGCCTGTTTCTTTTGTATGCAAAGTTGTGTTTTTAGAAATAAAGAACAGACAGTTCACGGGGTCATCATGAAAAATCGCATCAAAATGTACTATTTTTTAAAGAAAAAACTCCTTTTTAAATGGATTTGTTGGAATAATTCGATACCAATGATTTCGCTCTTTACTGAAATCTCCTCAAATCATTGGAGAATCGTTGAATACTTATACTTGTAAAGCGATGCAAAATTGCAAATATACCTTCGTGTATGAAATAACGTAATTTTTGCAATTCCATAGGTTTGCGGTTCACGCGTATGATTGCTTACTTAATTGTTTTATTGGCTGCATAAAACAGTGTAAAATTGTACTCAAACTCATTTTCAGAATATGATATAAAAAGCAATTTTAAAAATACCGATAGACTAAGAAGGTGCGCATTGTCGTTGGTACAGCTTCTAATCTTCGAATTTGTTTAGCAATCTTTGTTGTTTCTTGCCGATAGGCAAAGGCTAATTAAATATTTGACTGTTACATCAAAATTAAAAATTATTTAATTGAAATTGCTTACTTCGTTTTTTCTGAATTTACATAATTTTTTATTTTTTTAACTCCGCGAAATTAATTTCCGAGTCTATTGGTATAACTGAAACCTTTTCAGGGCCGTGATTATATATGCGTTATCGCGTGATTCTCCCTTCATCATATATGAGCCTTTCTGAATCTGTTAAATCTGGCTTTTTTGATATCCATTGCAATTACATCCATTAACATTAACTTGTTTTTTTAAATTCTTATTTAAATTTTAGTTACTATAAAAATTCATAATATATTTTTAGCTTAAAAAATCATTCAGCAATAGTACGAAAATATGATATTTTTAATATTGCTTTCGAATTTTAAGGATTTTTTCTGTAATCATTAATTGCATTCATTGACTTAATATAATTTAACATAAAATAAATTACAAAATAAATATAGCTTTTTAAAAAGTAGATAAAAACTAATTTACCTTTGGAAAATTGTAAAACAAAATATCTTTATTATGTTGCGTATTACGCTAACACCACGCCATGGAACAACGTTTTTAGATTCAAGTCTTCAATTTCGAAAATGTAATAATAACAGAGAACAATATTAAGAAAGTGTGGTAAATGCCTATCAATTAATATAAATTTAAAATATTTCTTGAAAATTTTGGAATAAAATTTTTTTTATAGGCTTAGTTGAATAGCTACACAGTTTAAAGCGAAGCATAGTTTGGAATTTTTTTATTTGAAAGGAGAAGAGGTATTTAAATTTTAAATTTATAAACTTGAACTTTGATTTTCTTTGATGAAAGAAATCAATTCAGCGATTCATTTAATGTGCAGTTAATCAATTTTGGTCCTATCTGAATAAAACATGAAACACATTTTATTGTCTTTATTGGTTGATTTATTTTCTTTTAAGTGGATTGATTTTTAATATTTTATATCGTTAATTGCATCGGATTAACTTCTTTTATGTATTTCAGAATGGACGAAGATCAATGTGCTCGAAGAAATGCACAAAAATATTTAAGAATCGTGGATCCTGATTATTATGAATTTGAAGGTAAATAATTTTTATCAGTCGTAAATATTCGAAGAAAGTTTTTTAGTTTCCTAAACTTTTCATTCAAAGTTTTAGAAAGCATACAGATTTTACGAAATAGTTTTGCATCTTTCGTCGCTATATTTGTTATACTGTAAACCTTGTCATATTTCAAACTTATAACTTAAAGCTCTTTATAGATATTTAACTCATTAGTTAACTTTTGGAGTTAATTTATTAGAGATTGAAATTGTTTTAAAAAACTTCAATCAATAAAAATGAAATCTTGTATTACAGAATATTGTAAGGATATAGTAAATATTGGGTGGGTAAAAAAATAATCTTGGTTTTTTAGAGTGATGTAAAATTCAATGTTTACTAAACAAAAAATTAACTTTAACCAGTCAAATATCTTTTATTCTGTTCGATGAGCTTTTGCCATCTTTCTGATAGCTTGAATGAAATTTAACTAGACCAATATATTTTATTCCGTTCGATGCCATCTTTCTGATAACTTCATGATCTCGCATTCATAAAACAACTGGTCCTTATCAGCAAAAAACTCAACTCGCGTAAGAAGCTTGGTTCGGAAGTGATGTCGCATCCTCCATAAAGCCAGGACCTAGCACTATATTATTGTTCATTTCAAAGCTTAGAAAACTTTTCTAATCGTAAAAATTTCAATCAAATCAATCAATTGCATCAATCAATCAATCAAATCAATTGCACACGATGATAAGGACCAGAAGTTGCTGATATGGACCGGAAGTTTCAGGAACGCGGGATCATGAAGTTATCAGAAAGATGGCATCGAACAAAATATATTGGTCTGGTTAAATTTCATTTTTTGTATAGAAAAAAAAAAGAATTTTCCCTTACATTTAAAAAAAAGACCGAAATTACTATCGTGTCATCCCAATATAAGTCGGAAAAGATGAAGGCTAAGACTACGATAACTCAATTCCGTTAAATGGGATTTTAAAGTGATTAGGTGCAAGAAACAGGCAGAGAAATAAGCAGTGGTAGGTAAAACCTTCAACTGAAAATTTTGACCCATCTTGGATTGCAGCATCAAATGATGATAGCAAATGTAAGAGAAAATGTATTTATATCAATATTTTGTATGGTAAAAAATTAGTTTTTTTAATGGAATTAGTATTGTTCGTTAAAATTCATTACTTTAACTCACGTTTATCCAATCGTGAAATTCGCTGGTTAGTTATTGAGACGCCAAAGCTATTTCAACGAAATTTATGAAGAAATTGTTAACAATTTATATTCATGTCTGCAGAAACGCCTAACATTATTCTTCACGTAAAACATTAGGAATACAGAATAGACTTTCGCTATGATAATGTTAATCTAGTTTTTTTTATTTACAATTTTTTTTTCTTCCAGTGCATGTATTTTTTGACGACGCCTACGAGCTTTGCGATGGCGATGACGAAGAGATGGTAGCGAACCGATTCGTCAAACAGCTTGTCCACATCATGGATGTAGCGGCAAGGTAAGCTGGCAGTTATGACTCACTCTAAGTTTTGCGGTCATCACGTTTATATCGTAAAGAGTTCGGAAAAAAACGTGAGCTCACCTCCAAACTGAAATCAGTGCTAAATCTTTTAATAGCTTTTTGCATACTTCATTTGTTACGCTGTTTTACTCAACATTACATTGTTCTCCATTTCATCTGCCCGATGCTTTAAACTGTTCATTGTTCATCAAAAAACTATATTTTTAAGCTATTGGGATAACTTGTTATCTAGTATAACCTTTAATATAAAGCTTTTCTCGGTATATATTTATAGAATCATTATCAAAAGTAAAGCGAAAAAGGTAAGCACACTAGGAGTTGAAAATTAATATTTAAAAAATAGAAAATAGAAAACCTCAGTAAAAGCAAATGAATCGCTTCTAAGGAAGACTGGATTAAAAACATCAAAAACTGTAAGATTGCTGAAAGAAATAGTCAGGCGATTACAAGAAACACCTTCAAATTTCATCGGGTAATCAAACTGGTTTTGTCTTTCATCCCACCTTTATCAATTTTGATTCAGAAGATTTAGTTGAGTTTTTTTTTTCCTTACTCGCTTAGGTATTTATTAATGACATGAGAAAAAATTTTCGTTTCTTTGACAAAATTATGTTAAATGTTGATTTTTATCTGAGATTTTTCAAAATTTTGCAATGAAACGGAAAGGTTTCGCTTCCCCTGCAAAATTTTGTTTCAAGGCCTTCGTTTCTTAAACGGAAATGCTTCTTTGTAATTTTAGTTTTTCCAATGAAATTTTTTCTTTTAAATAATATGAATTTTGAAATTTTGATCAAGATCTAAATGTAAAAATCTATTTGAGAACAAATAAAAACCGAAAAATTCCGTTAAAAATAAGTGAATAAAATATTATTATTAATTTAAGCGACACTGTCTAAATTCGTTTAAAAATTCACAAAACTATAAGAATTATGTTCTAAAGAGTTCCATTGCCCTTTGTGTTCTATAGTCTTTTGCATCACAAGAACCAATAGAATCTCATTACTCTAATAAAATTTAGTACAAACAACGTCCATTTGCTAGGAAAATATGAAATTTTTAGATAAAATTAATTACCCAATAAAGGTTTAGTTAAATTAAAAACTTTGACAAATTTGAAAAAATTTGGAAGGAAAGTAAAGCAATTTCATGCACATAATTTTTTCTCTTCATTATTTATTCCAAATGAAACCACAAAAATATTATTACTTACACTTTTTGAGAAGATTTTTCTTTCACTTCTCTATATAATAATAATAATAATAATAGTCTTTTAGACTATTAAGATTCAATCATTTGCACTGAGAAAAATCGTATTTCATTTTTTAGAATGGTTCCAAGGAACAAAAAAGCTAGCTTGATTTGATGGTTTACGAAATCCGAGTTCAATGAGGAAAAATTCTTTGGAGAAATCACGTATTCCTTTTGCTTCGAACTTTGTGGCAGTCCATAAGCAATATAACCATGGCAATCTATAAATCCTTAAGGCATTTCTATCAATAGTTATATCCTAGAGGGGGGGGGAATACAGCTTTTTAAGTAGATGATTTTGAAAATTATCACAATCGTGGTATAATACCTAATTTGAAACTCAAGCTTTTGATTAAAATATAATGCAAACCACATGAATCACATTGCTCTGAAACGGAATTTTGTAAATTGTTTAATTTTAGAAAACTTATAATTATTAATAATATATATTTTAAGACTAAAAACTCATTTTCTTTTAGAAAATATGAAAATGTAAAGTTCGCCTTTACTGCTTAAAAGCATTAACATGTATAAAAGTTACCCCTAAATATGGAAGAAAAACTTTATATGCGTATCTTCGAATTTAAAAAAAGATCAATTACCTTTAAATTTCCTGCAATTTTTAAAAGGTATAGAATTATACATTTCCAAAAATTAGTTGTCAGATATTATATTTTATTTATACTAAGATGATAAAGTGAAAATGGTTTTAAGAAGTATTGGAATATTATTATTTTCTCAAAAAATCCCATATTTTTTTCAGTATACTTTACACACTTTTACTTACATTTCAATAAAAAACGATTTTCTTGTTATAGTAATAGTTTGTAAAATATGCAAAATTTAAAAGTTAGTTTTAACACATTTGATTTAAAACGTGAAGTTAAAAAAAATTAACTCGGCAATAATGACTTTTAGAAAAATATTCTGAATCGAATATAATCTTAATTATTACGGTTTAAGACAAGCTTTAAAATTTTGATCCTATTAACGGTGTTGCTCTTAAAGAATAACGTGATTGTGAACAAAGTGCTTGTGGCCTTACTGATTCAATGAGTTTTACGATTAACCGTTACACAATATTGACGCCTTTAATATTTTTTCAACCTTCGTATTCTGTTGTTCTGAAAAACCCTAGTTATGACTTTTATCACCTCTTTTCAACGACGCGTGAATAATCATATTCAAATAGTTTTCAAGTATTTGAAAGGAGCGCTACATATATTAAATAGATCGTAAGAATTTAAATTTATGTTTCCGTTTCTCATAAAACAACGAAGTTGAATTAATTTTTGTCAGGATGATTTAATGTTATGTCGTCTGAAGAAATAAACGCAGTGGTAAGATGCGTTGATGAAGAAATGAATGATTATTTTAATGGCTGGAACATCTTAGATAAATTAATCTGAATAAAAATTTAAATACCATTTCCAACGAGACGAAGACGAGTTAGTATTGCTACCTAGTTTTTTATAAATATTCTTTAAATTGTCTTAGAGTTAAAAGACCTAATCGTAAGGCGGTAACGGACTACAGAAATAAAATTTAAAATTAAAATAAACAAAAATGTGGTGGCAATTTTGGGATAATATGTGGTGGGTAGTTGCCCATTTTAACTATATTTAACTTGTTGGATTTTAAAAAAAAAAGTCATGTCATAAAATAACTTAAATTATATATTTCTATTTGTTTATATATTTCTATTTATTTATATATTTCTATTTATTTATATAATTCTATTTATTCATATACATGTATTTTGCACGTTTAGTTTGCCAAAAATTGATTAATAATTAGGAATAATCACTGCAACTATTTTGTGAATTAGTTTTACAAAAAAGGAATTATAAATGAATAAATTTTACCATTGCATTTTATATTTCCATGGTACGTAAAAAATTGAAAATGCTACTTTTAATAACTCACTATATATCCTTAAATTATTATTGACTTTTTTCCTCTTTCCTTTCATTTTTTTTTTTTAAATCTCGTTTTATAAACTAAATTTATATAATATGGATTTATCATTATTAGAGAGACGTCGATTTCAGCAGTGGCGTGTTCAGATGCGTAACAAATAAAAATATAAAGGAATCGCGTGTCATAATATTGTACAAATTAACTTCAACCCTTATAAAGTGTTGAGCCACATTGGCCGTTGTCTCTTTCCCCATTTTCTCTGCACGCCACTGGCTGAACCCTATACTTGTACTAATTCTGATCCGAGTTTTTAAAAACCGTTATAAGGTCTTTGTCGTCTGTGATAAAAGAATTCCTAATGACTTCTACATCAAGAAAAATTATAAAAACAAATGAAGATAGCAATTTTACACGGCAATTCAATCTTAGCATTATCAACGAAATAGATAGCTATTTCCGCCTGAGTGATTCGACCTTGCCTTCCAGAAAAAATAATCAAAATACAGTTATAAGTAATACTACAATTGATTTGATTCACCGTAGTAAAATTAAAACTCGACATTAAACCCCAAGGCACTGTTACATCCTCATTCAAACTTTAAAAGTTGTCGCCAAAAAAGCGAACACTGGAAAGTCTACTTTTCCTACAAAAGCAAGCTTGGCAAGTCTGAGGAATGCCATCGGAAAACTTCTCTGGCCGAGTGGTTTTTCATG
This sequence comes from Parasteatoda tepidariorum, assembly GCF_043381705.1. Taxonomy (NCBI): domain Eukaryota; kingdom Metazoa; phylum Arthropoda; class Arachnida; order Araneae; family Theridiidae; genus Parasteatoda; species Parasteatoda tepidariorum. The sequence goes on along the minus strand of NC_092207.1, from coordinate 58,828,621 downwards.
ACCTAGATTTTTGCCACAAATAGGAAAAAAACAAACTATCGAACGGACAGTATTTCTTTTTTGTCTGTATAACTACTTTCTCTCGTATATTTATTACTAAGGGCTTTGGAATTGGGTTAGTGGTTAAATAACTATTTTGTTCTTTATCTGTGCTGCCGGTTCGACCACTTTCTTATAAACACGTTTCTTTTTCTCTTTGTTTTGTGGAATATTTTGATTAGAGTTGGTCGCTAAATAAACACAAGGACCAACGCCCATCCTTTGAAGGACTCTGAAAAGTTCTTGAATTTTGGGTATGACTGACCACTACATCGCTAAGAGTAGCCCCACCTTGTTCTCTTACAAAGCGCGTCCTTTTGTTATAGTTTCAACCTTCATTTTTCGGAATTTATAGCAATTAAGAAATATCGTTATATTTTTTTTTTAGCAACATCCTTGCTTCTTCAAATTTTAATTACATTATTTTATTTCCGAAGCATAAATTTCAGCATACATTTAAGAGTATCATCTGACTGATACTAAACTTAACATTTTGAATCTAAGAACACAAACGAATATTAAATTATGTCATGGTAATATTCAAAAATTCTGCCAAAATTTTCTCGGACAATATCATTCTTCCAATATTTTCAGGCATTAGGCAATATTATTTTTCAATATTCAAACTGTTGACCAGAACCTTATTAAAAACATTATTACAAAAAGCGAGGGAATACTGAACTAAACAGGATATGTCAGCAAATTAAAAAATTTTTGGAATAATAAATATAGTCTATTCTAACCTTCTACCGCTACTCAGACATACGAAGAGGTTAAATGGCTAAGGAGTACCATTTTAGTCGTTGACCATAGCTTTCCAATTTATTTAGTTGAGATATCCATGCACTAACAATAGAACGATTGTAAACTTTCTTATTAAATGACGCTCATTTTTAAAATCGTTACTGTCCATCCATATTTAACAAAAAAAATAGTTGAAGAAATAAAAAATTTAAAAAAACACAACACCAAAATTACTTTTGATACAATGATCGAATTTTCACGTTGTATGATGCAGTTTTAATGATTCGAGGGAATTAGAAACAAACCAATTAGAATAAAAGAGATAGCATACAAAATTTTATTTTTTCTGAATAAGCATATTCGTCTAATTCGGATTTTTGATCCTAAAACTAAGGTGATTTCCCACAATCTGGAAAACATTATCTCATTTAATCAAGTTAGCAGTCGAAAGTCTAAACCCTTTATTTAATTTTTTGCGATTTTAATCACATCTATAAAACTATTTAGATAAATTTTTAAAAAAAATGCAAGTCATTATTAAACACGTTATTCAAAGGTAATTCCATACAAAGAAAATTACAATTAATTATTGTCTCTTTATTATCTAATAATTTAAAAAATAGAATTGTAGAGATATTATAATATTTTTACTACATTTTAAACCATTTTTTAAATAAAAAAAAGCACAGAATTTGAACGAAATCATTTCAATAGTGTTTAAAAAATAAAAATTCAGAAATTAGATTTTTTTTTAAAGTTTTATTACTAAGAAATTGTTTGATCAATTCCAATTTTCAAATGGTTCAAATTGAAATCAGTTGAAGTCAATGAATTAGCTTCAAAGCAATAATTCCATGATTCAAATTTCGAATTTTCTCAGTCAATTCATTTAAAAATATATCTAGTGGCAGTTATAAAACAATCTGATGTTGGATAACATAATATTTTTGAAGTATTTTCGTCATTCTGCAACTAAAAAGGAACTAAATTTCATTATTGTTGTTGTTTTAAAAATATTAGACACAGCACAAAATAGAATGCTTAAAATATACCCGGAAGGATTATTCCACATGCATCTATTTTAGAATATAGAAGAAAACGCCCTAAAATCACCTTTTGAAAGAAATTCCTTTGCAATTTCAACCGCACCCTTTATTACTTTCTTTACCTTTTGTCCTTTTAATATTGGGTGCAGCGATTTTTTTCTCTCGATTCAATTGTTATTTGAGTTCAAGTATAATGCACATTTTCCAAAGGCATTTTGATCCAATTTCGTCTTAACTTGTTTAGGCCTATTGCTTTGACTAAAAAATCACTAATCTTTTCTTCAGTTTTATGAATAAAAATACATATGTTACCGTAAATAGCCCAAATACGTTTTTACGCACAGCTGTAAATTCGTATTTTTACGCGTAGCGTTAAAAATTCTGAGAATTCCGTATTTCGTGTTCTTACTACGAAAGTCATGAAAGATACGAAACAAAACTTTATTTTGGTTATTTACTGCAACTTTCAGTTAAAGCCCACATAACGCTCGTATAAATAATTAAATTAAACAAATAATTCTAATGAAAATTCTGTGATTGAGAAAATAAATTAATCAAAGAAATTAGCGTATTGATAAATCAAGAAGTTCAAGTGATTAAGAAATTTAAAAAAAAATAATAAGCGATACTACGTGAATAAGCGAATCAATAAAAAGGCATGTATGCGAATGAGCGTTAACAGATCCATGAAGCAAATGAATGAATGGATAAATCAGCAAATCAAATAATCAATTGATCAGAGACTCAATATACCAGTGAATCAGCTAGTCAACGAATCAATTAATAACAGCATGCGCGAATCGCTGAAACGGCCAATCAACGTGCCAATGATTCTTCACCTAGAGATTAGGTGTATTCATTAATTCCAGTTTCGTTTATGTTTTGATTTATTGCTTGATTAATTTGTTGATTCGATCATTTATTGATTCTATACATTGATTCGATATGTCCTTTATTTCTTGATCTGCTAATTCGTAAATTCTGAGATTTTAGACTCATTGATTAATTCTTTAACTCTGTAAGAACACGCTTCCCCTGAAACTTACAGTAAACAACCGAAATAAATTTTTAATTCGGGATTTTCTTTGTTTTTTTAGATAAGGAATTGAGAAAAATATATTCAAAAACGGCCAAACCACCAATCTTCGGAAGAAAGTCGGAAAAGTTATTGAACTCGCTCTAGAGTTTTACGTCACACGCAACACATGATATTTAGTTTCTTTAAATTTTACAGCGATTATATTATTTTATAATTAAATAACTATTTTAAATATAGTTCAGAATATGTAATGTAAAAAGTATATATATTTTCTATTCATTGTGTAATCATAAATTTACTTTAAAACGAACTTTTAAAGGCTATCATAATTGCTTCCCGTTGAGGAAATATAAAAAGGAAAAAATATCATTCCGGATAATAATAAATAAAACATTCTAAATATTTCTTTTCAAGATGTTGAAGGGGGAAAAAGAGAAGAAGAAAAGGGAAAAAAAACTAGCGAATGAAAATAAATGTATATTTATTCGTTGATTAAAAACAATCAAATGTCATTGAAGGAAAGTTTTATATTATCGACGATAAGGCTGTTTAATTTTCCATAGTTTATTTTGCTTATTTCCATAGTTAATTTCATAATTTAGCTTAAATTAAAATTTCATCCCAGTCAAGTGGAATGAAGCAAAAATAAATATATTTTTTAAACATTTATTTTTTATTTATTTTGAGATTAATAAATTCTCTAAGAAAAACAAACTATTATTAATGAAAATCCTAATGATTATTATCTCTTAGTTCAGCTTGATTTATTGTTAGTTTTCTTATTTATTGTTTAAACTTGTTTCATTTACATGATTACTAGCCTATTAGGGAAATTAAGCACTTTCACTTAGCATCTCCCACATTCACTAACGTGTGATCTTAGCTGTGCAGTTACTGTAGAAATCACTCTGCAAAGCTCGCGCCGAACATACATGTGTGCACCAGTGTACGGGATGCTACAATCACGTACGTATATTCTGTGTATCTCAGTTAATATAGAACAATCACGGTATTCTACGGAGCATGCGTAAGCGAGCGTGCAGGATGCTACGTGAAAGCGCTGAATCTCGTTATTGTGAAATATGGATTGTAGCGAAATATTCAAAAGAAGGAAAAAAATTCTTATACCAATAAACTGTTTCATTTTTATAGTAACGTGCACCAGTGTAACATTAAATTAAAACCACCCAAAAAGATTCCTACACCCTATGGAGGAAAACTCATTTGGACGATGCCTGGAAAGAACAAACTGATCGCCCACCTCAAGGACAAGGTCAAAATCAGACACAGGAAACGATGGAGTCAGGTACGACATCCTTTTGAGAATGCTTAATTGTATAGAGAACTCATTAAAATAAGAATCACACAGAGTGTTGTCTGCCTCTGTCTAACATGCCGTTATAGCAGACTGTTCTTTTAATGAAAGAAAGCATCTCCATGGAGAAATGCACTCTTTCATTAAAGAAAGAAAATGTATCACTGAATGTTGAATCTAAGATATGGTTAACTGGTTTATGGTAGAAGCTTTAAACTACAAAGCACATTAAGCTTTTATCTGTGGCTGTTATTCTGAAATAAACAGTAAAGATATATTTTCGATTGCAAACCGGGGGAAATACAAATGACAGTTAATAAAGCTAAACAACGTAAAAACACAAATTGGAAAAAAAATATGGACAAACTGTAGCTTCTCTTCTATAAGCAAGAACCTTCCTATAAAAGAAATTTCTAAACTCGCGAAAAAGGTTTAAAAAAATGTATCAATATTTGTACTTTATCCATAATGTTTAGTTTTAACTAGACCATGCACAATCCTGTCTAAAACAAGCTGTATCTTCATATGGATATATTAATTTAAATGACGGTTAGCTTAGAGTATATCTAGCCATTTTTTTGCTGCGGGGATTCACTTCAATTTTGAACGGTATTAAAACAAATTTAAAATATCTATTCAAAGTTAGCTAAAATTTTTAATGGCACACTCATAATATATATCCAGACCCCTGCTACATAAAAATGAAAATTAATATTGTTTATTTTAAGATTATTAACATTTATTTGCAAAAGTGTATGCTACTGGTAAGTTTAAAGTAACATCAGTGATATTTCAAAATTGATATAATACCTCCATTATACAAAGGACCATACATAAAATCATAGAAATCAGTTTTACTCATTACGTTAAAGAATAGAACATTTCAACCATGAGGATCAATGTTGATCAAAAACTAAATTGTGGCAAGAACAAACCAATCTAGTGATCTAGCACTTAGCTACTTCTAGTGACTGGCGAATACAAACGTTAAAACAATTATGAGGGATTTCACTCTTAAACTTATCTATGACAAACATTTCCCGACAACGTATAAAGCATAATAAAAGAAAAAATTCGAAACCAATATTAATGTGCTAGATTCAAAATAACTACATTGGTTATTCTCTACTTTGATTTATAACATTATATTCGAAAAAGTTACAAAACCAGAGTACTTCTTAAAATGGCTATACTTCAGGCATAACTTAACTTTTTGTTTCAGGTTATGTATATGTATTACTTGTTGGGCCATCGACTTATGGAACTGCCCATGGACGTCAACAGGAAAGCTACCATGGCAGAGAACACATTCGTCCTTGCCCTGGACGGTGACATTAACTTCAGACCCCACGCAGTTCAGCTCCTGGTCGATCTTATGAAGAAGAACAGGAACTTGGGCGCAGCTTGTGGTAGAATACATCCCGTAGGAACAGGTAATTGGATGTTTTATTCGAATTGGATTGAAAACAAAAGTGCAACGCCCTGTTCTTAAGTGTTAAAGTCAGCGGCTGGTTTTAGTTGTTTATTCCGTATTTGTTAAACAAATTATAGGAATGTTGTGACCGGTACATTCACCTTTCCTTATTGCAGAATACACAATGCGCGAAATGAAAGCGAAACGTTTTAATAATTTTGAATCTAGTGATCGGATTCTCGCGTGCTTCAATGCAATCTTAATATTTTGGGGCATGGTAGTCAAATATTTTAAATTACAATTATATAATTTTAAGTAGAACGTGCAGACGGTATTTAAATTTACGATTATGATATTTTAAGTAAAATGTGCAGACTATATTTCAAGTTGCGATGATAATATTTTAAGCAAAATTGCAGACGATATTTTACAAAATGGACACAAAACCGCACTTTCTAGGAATAAATCATGCTTTTTTTTTTCTTTCCTTTTTTTTTCTTTTTTTACGGATTTGGATTTTTGATCCTCTAAACATTAGTGTTAACCACAATCAAAAAAATATAGTCCAAATAGTTAAGTGAATAGAGACATAGTTTTGGAAGCACATATTTTGCCATTTCTCTGGAATAATTTAAGCGAATAAAAAACTCTTTGCATACAATTATAAAACTCGTTTACTCTAGGATAATTTATGTAAAATTTTATTTTTTGATTTCTATTATTTAATAAGGATTGAAGTATTTCTAAACTGCTTGATATACAACGTTTTATATTATTTTAAACTACACAATTTTAAATGACAAAATTTAAGCAGGGTTGAGAAGTTCTTGAGAAATAAAAATTTGAAAATAAATCTTTGAAAATTTATAACTCTGAGAATATTTAAATGATTTTGTCAAAATTTTGTATTTTTACATAGTTTGAAATGAGTTAAAAATTCGCATATCCTTACAATTCAAAAATGATCGACTATTTTTCAAAATAAGTAATTAAAAAGTGGCCGATAGTTAAAAAAAAAATTTGCGCATCTGTATGGACGAATTTTACAACATTATGGGGGTATATTAGATTCTCTAAATATTTAATAAGTGATAGCGACTTATTCATAAAATTGACACTAACATAAAAAGGTCCAAACTTTCCCTCCTGCCTTAACTATAAGTTACCATATTTTTTAGATTGTAGCCCCCCCCCCACTATTTTGTGAATCAAAAATTAAAATCCGCCGAAAAGAAAGAACATGTGAATTCAGAGTAGAACGTTTTTTATGCCTGAATTTCGTAACTTAAAATATCGTCTGCTCTAAATAATTAGCATACTTAAGGTAAGGTTTTCTAACCATTGATATTGAGTGTTAGTACATTATAATCCAATTATTCGATCAAACGTTATTCAGGATGTTAACTTTTTTGCTCACTGAACTTGTTTAAGATTTTAAGCTGAAGATTTTTATTGTTGTAGCTTAAATTTATAAGAAATTTATATACTAAAGAAGAATCTTTTTACTGTCTACTTTAAATTAGTATTTATCAAATTGTTTAGACAAGAAATAATTTTACGCTATAATTGATTTGAATGTTCTATCATTAAAGCCAATGCTTACTTCGGTCTATCCAATAAGTTTTTCCCTCCCTATATTTTAAGGGTCAAAAATCAAAGTCTATTGGGTATACTATATCCTACGTCACAGGTTGTGTTATTCCTACTAAATTTAACCCATGAACGGCATTTTCTGCGAGCCTAACTTCAAGCCACAAATAAACAAACGAAGTGTTTGATCGTTTAAATAGCTGCTCACCAGATTTTATTGCATTATAAGGAAAAGTAATTGATATTCGATTTTTGATTAATAATTGATTTATGTGGATAGTGGCATTTATGTGGATAGTGGCATAGAATTTAGCATTGCGTCATGGTAAATGTTATTCCTACTAAGTGGAAGTAGTTGTGTTTTTTTTATAATATACCCAATTAAAAAGAAGAATTTATTCAGAAAAAAAGATCGTCATTGTATCTGATTTCTTAACTTAAAATATCGTCTGATAAAATTAATTAGCTTGTTTAAGGTTAAATCCTTGAACCATTTAAAACGTACTAAAGGAAACTCCTCCTTTTCTTCCTTTTTTATTTCAGTTTTGTGAAAGTCTTTATAAATAATAATAGTAAGGGAATAATTCAAAAACTTACTGGCAGAAATAATGATTTTATGATTAAAATTTTATGGGCCGGGGAAAATATTTCATATTAAACTATAGTATAAGAAAGAGAAGAGCAAGATAAACCGTCATTAGTTCTTTGACACATATTTCAGTGGCTTTATGCGAAAAAGAAACCTCATAAAAAATGTTAAGTTGTCGACTACGGAGATCACGATTTTCATCCGCAGAAGAAAATAATAACCAAATCACGCTGTAACACAAACAAATCTCAAAAAAGGACCTTTTCTCCAACCAATACAACATTTTAACTCAAACATTTTGATAGCAATTTTTTCTGGAAATCTTAAAATTTAATTTCACACATTATGAATTATAACATTTCAATAAATTGCAGATATTATCAGTTAAACAAATTAGTGTATTCTTATCCCCATAATAGCTGAAGTCAAATACCGAAGGAAATAGGGAAAAATTGCTTTTTTTCGAACAATGTAATTTTTTTTAAGTTAAAGTTAAAATTTATACTTTATACATAAAACCATAAAACTTTAATTTCTCTCAACTATTAATTACATCAACTTTGAATCGTTTTCACTCGATTCAACATTAAAAAGTACTCGTTTAGATAGTTAATATTTAAGTCTATCCTCTTTTTACTCTTTTCTTTATCCCATTAGAATAACTTTTAAATTTGAAATATGAAGTGCTCTAACTTCCTAAATTCAAATCGCGTGCTAACGATAAGATAAAAAATTAATGTTTTTATCACTAAATGTACACATTTTTACCTATGTCACCTCACTTTTCTCTGTACATTTCTATTCCAGTAAAATTGCTGTAAGTTACAAAATAACCTTTAAACTTATTAATAATGAATACTTATTACATTTTTTAGTTATTCACTTTTTAAATTGAAAATTTTCTTCAACCTGTTTAAACAATTTATTTTTTTTCACATTTTAAATGATTTTTTCATCCAAGAATATAAATAAATAAAAAATACCTGTTTGTAAATTTATTGGTTCATTGATAACATTTCAAATTCTACACACACCGTTGTTTACAAGACAATTTTAATGATTAGCTTTTACCGTAAAGTATTAGAAATCATTTTTATCTATTATTTACAGGTCCCATGGTATGGTACCAAAAGTTCGAGTATGCTATTGGCCATTGGCTTCAAAAGGCAACGGAACATATGATTGGTTGTGTACTTTGTAGTCCTGGATGTTTTTCTCTCTTTAGAGCAAAGGCCCTTATGGATGATAACGTTATGAAGAGATATACGACTACATCTGACGAAGCATTGCATTACGTACAATATGATCAAGGTAAGGCTGCATGTTAATTGAAGCATTTGGTTGAATGAAGTTTTATAGAAAAGATCATAATGATAATTAATTTCAAAGTAATAACGTATATCAATAAGGGGTTACAATCTATACATATTTATTTCTCTTGCATGGCCACAAAGTAAGTCCTCGTTTCTTTTTCGCGATGGCAAAAAAGAATTGAAGTATCAGGAGTGTGAGCTGTCATAAGCAAGGAAGCATAAACGTGCATATTTACAAATTTCTGAATGAAAATTCTTATATCGCGTGGTCAACGAAAAACTGAAACAATCTAAACCATAAGTTGAGAAGAATTAAAGGGTTAAAAGCGAATAGTACATATCAGGAAAGTATTCTATGCAATGATTTAGTAATACTTTTGCAGATTTAATATTAATAATTTTATTCATTGATATTGTTATTCATTGAAAAATGATGATTATTAGTCTTTTTGCTTTGTTTTCTTAAAAGCATAGTTATTAGTTTTTTCTATTGCATGTCAATTTAGCTTTCTATTAGTTAAGTCATTTGACAGCTTCACAGAGATAACCCGAAGTACTGAAAGTTATAATAATGTTTTTAATAAAATATTAAATCTTTAATAATAATGGTTTTCTTAAGGAATAATTGTGGTTTAGTTTATGCAAGTTTTTCTATTATATGTCATTTATTTCAATTTAGCTTTCTATTAGTTAAGTCATTTGAAAAAGGGAATGTGAATTAGTTACCTCAATTTAATTTATGGGTTAGCACACTGGTCCTTTTCTTTTAAACGAGATTTTTATGAGTAACTGCAAAAAAATTTAATAAAATCTATGTTGCATTCTAAAAAAATAATAGTATAATGTCTTTAAGCCAAGTCTCATCCACATTAGCTCCGCAATTATGTTTTTCTTTAAAAGCATTTAAAAGATGTTGGGGTTTTTAGTCAACTAAAAAAATTAATACTATTGTGTACATTATCGTATTTTTTAGGTAATCACAACATTTTTCGTAAATTCTTCAAGATTTCAAAGAAAAAAAGTCGTTTGCATTTTCCCGAAAATATTCTATCCACATCCTGCTACTAGGAAATATCCAGGAATCTTTAAGTTACTATTGAAGAAAAGCAACCCAATTCTGTAAACAAATAGTCTTTTCACTGCATTGCAAACTGGAAGGACAACTGATCTAACAAAGATACCTTTTAGATTTTCTCTGTCATAGTGGATAGAACAAATTTTCTCCAATATAAATGTTTATAATATATTTCGATCATTACATTACTTTTATATTAATTAAATTTAAATTTATTTTATTCATGCAGGAGAGGATCGGTGGCTGTGCACATTGCTATTACAGCGAGGCTACAGAGTAGAGTACAGCGCAGCTTCTGATGCATACACCCACTGTCCCGAAGGATTTGGTGAATTCTACACCCAAAGAAGACGATGGGCACCTTCAACCATGGCGAACATCATGGATCTGCTCGGAGACTACAAAGCCACAATAGCCATCAATGACAACATATCTTTTCCTTACATTATCTACCAGGGAATGTTGATGGTTGGTACAGTTCTTGGTCCTGGTACGATTTTTCTCATGTTGGTGGGTGCCATGGTGGCTGCTTTCAAAATATCGAATTGGTACTCTTTCTACTACAATATCGTTCCCATTCTGCTATTCATGGCGATCTGCTTTATTTTCAAGAATGACGTACAGGTAGGTGTATTCTGTCTGTTCTACCGAGAATTTCACTTAACTTGTTCTTAATTTTTACTCCTTTTAAATGCATAATGTATCTTTCTTCATAAGCCCTGTTCACTGAATACAATATTTTGATTCCTTGAATTTACTTTAGAATGCTTCCAAAAACAGTTTTTAAATAATTCAAATACCCAGAAACACATAAGATGGTGCTTTTAAAGGAAGAAAAACTTTGCTTAATGGTTCTCTGTTTCTCTAACAAACATTAAACTTCTTTTTATAGAAATCATAATGTAAATTTAGCAACAGTCATATCTTGAATGTATTTCAGTCAGTTTTATGGAACTTTTATTTTCCAATGCCTTATACTCCGTATGAAACTTTTTTCGTGTAAGATGAATTTAGATATTTTTCGAGCCAATTAACAGTCTTCATCTTCCATAACTTCTATCGGGTTTAATTCCATTTGGTGTAGTTAGAGTTCCTAATATCTAAGTAAAGTTCGATAGAAGAACCATAGGTATATTCTATATGATTGATTGGATTGCCTTTTCTCCTTGTCTAATTTTTACGGTATTAAGTCTAGTGTAATGTCTGGCATATTCAGAGTCGGAAAATCTCTATACTCATTTGGGTAACTAAAAAGTGTATAACGATAACTGGGTGATGATTACCATCATCTACATCTACTATCTAAGTTCGTAATTGTGTATATTAATTTCCCACCCTGTGATAAGTCAAAGGGAAGAGGTTGGGTTAAGGACAATGCTTCAGCAGAAGTTACTAATAGCCAATTTTACTCATACGAAGATCATTAGATAAAACGGAAAACACCTGATCATATTGATAGAATTAAACGAATTATTTTAAAAAATGATAAAGAGCGCTTACTTTTTGGTTAAATAGCTAGTATAAATAAAAATAGTAAGAAAGTTTTGAAATATACTTAATAATTCTTCTGCATTTATTATAGAAATAGTTAGTAAATATAAAAGAAGTTTTTTTTAGAAATTTAAGAATCAATTTCTTTAATTGTATTAACTACTTTTTTTTTTAATTTACTCATTTTGGTACTTCTTACGAATAACTGGTATTAAGATATGAATGAAAATTAAGGTACTTTCACAATATTAAAATCACTATTCATTGCAATTGTATTGCTGGATAATGTAATATTCAGCTGGCATTTTTTTCCAAGCCATTATTTCTTGAAAGAAGCAGGAAAACTTGAAATAAATTTATAAAATTTAAAATAAGAAACTAATGATATTTAACTTAAAAATTAAAATTTTTTTATGCGAAAATTCCAGAAGAAATTCTCATTCATAGAAATTGTATTCTATACTGTAACATTAAACTGGTATCACCCTTCAGATAATTATTTTCTGAAATAAACAAGAAAACGTCAACTATAATAGAATTCAAAACAAATTATGAGATTTTCATCAATGGTAATAGATTCAAAGAGTGAATGTTCGAACTCGTAACTTCCATGCTCTGTGGCTCACCCAAAAGTTGACTTTACTTTCAGTCAAATATCAGAACACATTTGTTTTTATGGACCAATCAGCATTAGCATTAAATTGGAGTAAGATAATGAAGATACTTGATTTAAAGAGGTTTTTTTTTGTTTTTTTAAATATTGAAAGCTTTTTTTAAATATTAAAGTAATGCGGAAAATAATGTTTGTTGGATACTTATTTCAGATTCTTGTGGCACAAATCATGAGCACAGCGTATGCCTTGTTCATGATGGCTGTACTGGTAGGTACTTCTATCCAGTTATCGGAGGACGGCATAGGATCCCCTTCGGCCATTTTCTTGATAGCACTGTCGGGCAGTTTCTTCATAGCGGCAGTACTTCATCCGCAAGTAAGCATTTAAACTTGTGTATAGAGACAAGGTTAAAAGTAAAAAATTCTATTAAGCAAATCTACGTATTTTGAGTTGTTAAATTCAAATACTTTGTTTATTTTTATGCTAATTAAATAGTAAAATTTTAACCTGATGCGTTTCTGTCCTTGCCTAATAAAACTACAGAGAGTAACATACCTATGAAAGTTAAGAACTAATGAGGCAGATAAAAAAAAATGCAGTGCCTTCATCTACTAGATCTCATGTTCAAATCCCCTATCAGTCAGGAAATGTTTAGAATGCGTTTTTAAGTCTTTTCCTCTATTTTTTTTCACCTCTTCGCTAAAGGCTTCATTTTAAATTATTTCTTAATTTTCTAATTAAAATTATTGTTCTGAATTCAAACATTGTTTATTTAATATTTATGAAAACTCCTGCTGCATAATCTGTACAAAGAACGTAGGTCTTTCCACTGCTGATTGGAGAACTGGGAGTAGTGAGTTCGATCCTGACGGTCCACAAAACAACAGGAATATATACGCAGCAAGGAGCACGTTAGATCTGCCGTGACTGACTGAATGTCCTCTTGTTTGTCGTGCAAGTTTAGAGAGAGAGGCTCATGCGCCATCAACGTCGTCTGACTAGGGTCAAAATTACGTGGAATTCCTACCCTGTCCGTAAAAAGATAGAGCCCTGAAAAACGGGGATAGGTACTTGGCCATGTTAGGGTGCTATGCATATTCTGTACATTGCAATTCTTGATTGTGAAAAAACTTGACAAATCATTTTATTAAAGCACTTCCTTCTCGCTCCCTTGAAAATGACGGGGTGAGGTTTGGCTCTCTATTTCTCACTCCCGTGATATCGACGGGCTGGAGTGCTCAGTAGTAACGCACCAATAAGAATAAAACTAATTCATTTCTTTTGCCCGGAAAACATTTTATTTCTCATTTTATGCACCAGATAGCAGTACCAATTTNAGATGCGTTAAAGGAGGAATGGAGACGTTTACCCCAAGAACTCCTGGATAATCTGGTGTTTAGCATGGAGAGACGATGTCAAGCAACAATTACAGTAAGGGGAGGGCATATCCCATACTAGGGAACATCTGCCAGTTGTACTTACGCTTGTTCAGGCAATCATGTGTACCTCCACTATATGTCAAATAAAACCTTTTTTTGTTCCATACCCTACTTTAAGTTTTACATTCATTCCTCCGCCATTATTCTTTTACCATCGTTTAAGTACAAAATAATGTACATCATATTCAAATTTCATGTCAATCGGATGATTTCTTATAGAGTTATGACAAAAAACGCACTTGTTGCTTAAGCTTTGCACACCAGTGTCGATGTTAGCACTAATCAAATGTGTAATACAAATACGAAAGTCAAAAAATAGGCACTTTTATGACCGTTTTCTTGAAAATTAACCGATCGTTAAGGGGTTAAAATATACGTTTGAAACGGATGTCAATTTAAATCATATTTCTAAAATTATCAAGACAATTAAATTGAGTGATTGACTCAAATTATTGAGAATGGCTTTTTGTACCAGAGACTCCCACCTTTCTCTGTGCTATTGAAACACTACTTTTTTGCACACTTCTTTCCTTATATAAAGTTGAATAATCGTCTTTATTTGAGAAAGGATTGATAAATTGGAAATCATTCAAGTGACCGCAAAATAACATATTTGAATTCAGTACCTTAAGATCTGCAAAATTTTGCTTGACATCATTTTGTGTTACAATGATTCCATTTTTGTCGACTTGTGTAATTTCGTTGATTAATTTAATAGATAAAATTTTAAAAAATGCGAAATTGCGAATTTTAAAAAATGCGAAGTTGACTAAAAACTGAAAAATGCGAAAACTGACTTAAGACAAATAGAAGTCAACACTAATACCACCATTAAAAAAAACAGTTTAAAAAATTAACTAAAATTCATTTTACGAAACTATCAACAAAAGTATCTTTTTTTTTTTTAATTTTATTGCTTTTACAGATCCCAATTCTCGAGTGAAGAATTTCAAAAGAATAACATTTACATAACGTTTAATATAACTTAATCAAAATACTTGTAACATGAATCAGGGTAAAATTACTTTCTTTACTTAGAAATGTGTAATATTCTCGTTATGTTGTTGTAATATTCTTTTTTTATCAAATCAATAAGAACATTTTCTGCTAAGCTGTGAAAACAGTATGTTATAGATTGTAATACCTGTATTTTTTACATAATCATTGTATTTTTTTATTTATTTTAGGAATTTTGGTGTGTGGTTCCGGGTCTATTATATTTCTTGAGTATACCTTCTATGTATTTACTATTGATTATCTATTCTTTGGTCAATCTCAACGTAGTCACGTGGGGTACAAGAGAAGTGCAGACAAAGAAAACGAAGAAAGAATTGGAAGAGGAAAGAAAAGAGCAAGAAGAGCTTCTGAAAAAGAAAAAAAATCCCGATCTTTTATCCTTCCTAGGTACTGCATGGTCACGACACTTTACAAATATTAAAATAATCTTCTCCAATTTTATAAAATTGTGATCAGTAAATTCGTGGTAGTAATATGTGTATTTCATTGGTTCCGAATTGTTTCTTAAGTTTCCAAACTTCTGTTTCCAGAAATATTTCTTGAACCCAATTATTAACTTCGAAGTAATTTCTTGCATTACTTCGAAGTTAAAGTTAATTTTAAAATCCTTTTTAAAGTAGAAAATATATGCCCATTAAGAACCGCAAATTATTCTTAAATTGAGGTCAAAATAAAAATTTTATTAAAACTTGATAAAACATTATTGTGGTAGGCGGGATTATAAAAAAACTTTAAAACAAATTGTATTGTTACATAAAACTCGTACATATTTCCAATAATCGACTTTTATTGCTTCTATCTTGCTCCTCCTATAATAAATTATATCCTAATATTTTTAATTTACTCCTCCTTTGCCAGATTTTAACTCTATTTTTCTTTCTTCTTGACTTAATGATTAAATGATAACCTACAATGTGGATATTTCTTGACAGGCATTCTAAAAATATATCTTAAGCGTGGTGCTTAAGGAACACAAAACATAAATTTCTGAACTTTTTTTAAAAAGCGAAAACTAAGAAACATTCTCCAATAGAGTACAAAAGTTTTGTATACACTTAGTCATGTTTCTGTAATTAGTTAAAAAAATATCTTATTGTTTCAGAATAAAAGAATCATACGTTAAAAAAAGTATTTTTTTTCCCAACAGGATTAGGTGGAAGTGATAATGAAGAAGGAAGCATCACTCTCAGTTTGGCTAATCTCTTCACTTGCAAGTTCTTCACCTATCCAAAATCCAATGACGACAAGGTACACCTTCTTCAGATAAGTGAACAGCTGGATCAAGTAAACAAGAAGATTTCAAGTTTGGAAAAGAATCTGGAGCTGTCCAGAGTTGTCCCTTTCAGGGGGCGAAGGTCATCGATCGGTGGACGAGGATCCGTGAAATCTGCTTCAGAGGCCGGTGGGTTGGGAGCAGTGCATGAAAATGACAGTGATAACGATGATTTTAACTCAGATTCTGAAGGAGATGGCAGTGAAACCTTAGGTAATTTTCTTTTCAATACGAAATATTTGAACAGGAAAAAGAGGGTTCGCCTCAAAATGAGGTGCCCCTGGTTCTAATACCAGCGGTGACCGGTTAATACGAATTCTGGTTTCGGTTCACGCCAACCACAGTGCTGACGTAAAATACCATCCGTGGTAGACGGATCATGGGTTAGAATCCCTTGTCGTCGAGCGAACCACGAGTGGTTTTCTTGGTTTTTCTCTCCAAGTGAAGCAAATGTGGGTTAGTTCCATCGAAAAGTCCTCCACGAAGGATAGTTTGTCCCAATATTTGATCCAGGAGTTCCCTTGTCTTCTGGGACAAATTAAATAACATTGATAATCGTAAACTCAGAATTGGGTTGACTGTTCAACGTCGGTTATAAAATTTAATTAAATAAGAGATTTTTTTAAAGCGTTGCTATATATTTAGATATATAGTATTTGACAAATTATTTAATCCTAACTAGAATTTTATTAAGGAATTTTAGTCTTATACAAAAAATATAGATATTTTTTTATTTTTTAAAGATTCCAGCTTTTAAGTTTTGTGCAATTCATTAAAAAAATAATTGATAGAAATATTAACTCTTAACTATTTTTAATATTTACACTCTTACTTTAACTCAGCTCATAAGTAAAGAAACATTTATGATGAACAGTAATATAAATTAAACGCTTAACCATGGATAGCAATGTATGTAATTTACAACAACACAAGGTATATTTATGACATTAGAAAGTATAAATATTATAAATACATAAGACTTGGGGTAAAGATCATAAATATCATGACGAATTGCAAACATTCGTTCAAAAAAATTAGAAAAAAGGTTATATCTGTGTTCGTTTTACCATGGAGCAACGTAATTCATTCTTTTAACATAACAGTAAAATAAGCATAACAGTAAAATACATATAATTTTTAATGCATAAATTAATCTTAAAAACATCTTTTTTATCACTTAACATAGAACCAAAACAAGAAAGAGATGATCTAATCAACCCTTACTGGATTGAAGATAAAGATCTTAGGCGTGGAGAAGTGGAGTACCTCTCACCAGCGGAGATGACTTTCTGGAAAGATCTCATCGAAAAATACCTCTACCCCCTTGACAACAACAAAGAGCAGCAAGCTAGAGTAGCAGCTGAATTAAAAGAACTCAGGAACAAAGTGGTCTTCGGTTTCTTCATGTTCAATGCTCTGTTTATTTTGATTGTGTTTCTCATGCAACTGAACAAAGATCTTCTCCACTGGGATTGGCCACTTGGAGTGAAGACAAACATAACGTATATTCCAGAAACTAGCGAAGTTCGAATCGATAAAGAATATCTACAATTGGAACCTATTGGTCTCGTGTTTGCCGTCTTCTTTGCTTTGATCTTAATAATTCAGTTTACTGCTATGTTGTTTCATCGATTCGGTACTCTGTCCCATATAATGGCCTCTATTGAGCTTGGATGTTTTAACCAAAAGGTTAGTATGCAATAATTAGTTTACTTTTGAACTTTTGTAACATTTTTTTTATCAAGTACTGATTTAAAAAAGAAGACGAATACACTGTAAAAATGACCTATCTCAACTTTTAAACTAGTGCACGATTTCTATCAATTTTGATTTCGTTTTCCCGCTTACTTCAAATTAAAAATATAATCTCATTTTTTCAATCAATAATTTGAAATTATAATCAGTTGGAAGCTTTAAAGGCGAATCCGTGAAGAAAAACCGAGATGTGAGTATCAGCAGGATATGCAAATCCGTATAAGAGTTTCACTTTTCTGGTCTACTCTATATGTCGTTGATTCAAGATCATTTAGCCATTATTTCATATTAAATGCATAATGCCATATTTTTTAATCCACTGTATGAGATTAGTGAATCAATAGGTAGTTTGTGAGGGAGAACGAAGTCTTAACCAATTGGCTATGTGCGAAACTTGATGAACTTCGAGATGGCGTGATGATGCACGTTTAGAGTTGATGCTCGAACTAGTATCGTGAATAAGACGAATCTTAACTTCTTAGTTTGTATTTTTCGATTTAGATAGTTCAGCTCCTATAATTTTCATATAGACTATAGTTATTAGCGCTACTTATTTAGCATTAGCCCATGTAAAGTAGTTACTATTGTTGTTAGAGCAGCTCAGAAAACAGAGCCCTCACTTCTTACACAAGTGATCTCGGTGCAAAATCTGTAAAAAGATGGCTGATTTGTATAGAGTTCTGTGCCTGTTCTAACCACAATTTTAGAATCTGGTTATGGTGGCTCAGTTAATAGAGCACTCACCCCCTAATAAGGTGAACCGGGTTCAAGTCCTGGTGATAAGTGGTTGATTCAAATTCCACACCCGGCTCACACCGACCACAGTGCTGACGTAAAATATCCTCGGTGAAAGACAAATCATTGGTTAGAGTCCCCTTGTCGTCAGGCTAACCATAGGAGGTTTTTTTGATTTCTCCTTCCCTTTTTACGCAAATGTGGTTAGTTCCATCAAAAAAATTCTCCACGAAGGCAAACTTCTCCCACTACTTAATCCAGGAATTTTCTTGTTTTCTGGATTGGGTTCAAATTACAAGGATATGGAGGTGATTGTAACTCTGAAATTGGTAATCGTAAACTGAGAATTCGGTCGGCTGCTCAACGGAGGTTATAAAATAAAAATTTAAAATCTTGAAGTTTCTACGAGTATAGACAAATCAAGAGAAAGTCTAATTTTGTTCGAGATAATCGTGTTTTTTCTCATGAACCACAAACGCTTTTACTCGAAAAATTTTCCACGGAAACTATTTTAATCTTTTATTTTTGGTACATTTATGCTTAAATATGCGACTATTTATTAATTATATTCATATTTTAAATATCCTACTTGAAATTAAAACTGTTCTCTTATTTTTTCATTCCTTGTACAGGTAGAGGATGTGAATGACGATGCTTTTATAGATAGAAATGCCGTCCAAATCGCCAAACAGCTCCAGAGGTTGAAGGGATTAGATGACGAAGAAAAAAGTGACGATTCTACTTACGGCGATAGGTTAGCTAGAAGGAAAACAATTCAGAACTTAGAGAAACGTAAAAATAATCAAAGAAATCGAGTGGGTACTTTGGATGTTGCCTTCAGAAAACGTTTCATGAACATTAATGTTCAAGACTCTGAGCTTAAAGTAGCAGGTAACTACTCATTGTTTTTAGAAGGTTCATTTTACAAATTTTATTCTACTCTTAAAATTTTGTACAACCTTATCAGCAAGTTATGAAAATTTTGTATTAAATGGTTAATTGTTTTTGAAACTTGAACTACTAGGTCTCCTACCTTTATAATTTTGAACTACAAGGCTTACCAAATCCAAAAATTTTACTCTAAGAGTTCCACTGTTTTTAAAATTTTATAGTACCTAGTGCACTATTTTTTACATTTTTTTTAAAATTTCTTATTAATTTGATTAAGAAGAAAAAATTATGCATTTTATTACTTGATATATTACATTAGTGATAACCCCGGTAGCAGAAGCCTTGTAGAACAGCAGAGGACACTGTAGATTATCACAACATAATTTGATTGAGAAGAAAAAATAATGCATTATATTACTTGATGTATTACATTAGTGATAACCCCGGTAGCAGAAGCCCTATAGAACAGCAGAGGACACTGTAGATTATCACAACATCTGCACATTATTTTCCTTCTCAGTTTAAAACAAAAATAGAGAAGAAAAAAAAGCTTGAAGAAAAAGACGATGATTAAACGAAATTGATGATTAAACGAAAAGGAAAAGATTTTTCAACCTTCAATTATGAAAGAAATGGAATAATTATACTTTTATTTATAAAAATTAGTTACCGAAAAAAAACACTCACTTACCGTTAATTCTTTGCCTACTTTTTTTTTTTTTTTTNTTTTTTTTTTTTTTGGCAAAATGACTGTGATCATAATGTTGGGAATTTCATTTGACGAAAGTTTTGATGAAGCAGAAAAAATTTTAACTTTCGTTTCTGATTTCTTTATGGCACTTAGTAGAAGCATCTGTTTTTCCCCTTTTAGGCAAAGCTAAAGTTTGAGTATATAAAATTCAAATAAAATTTAAACAACACAAAAATTTTTGTGTATAACTTCATTATATTTAATATTTGCAAATTGTGTTAAAGCAAAGTTAGACAAAGCTTAACTTTTACAATAACAATCTCTGCCTAACTGAGTTGAAATCGCAGACAAATTCGAATTTTTGGAAATAGAGCTGTATACTGACTTCGTAAATTCTGCTACTGGGGTGTTAAGTTTTAAATCGTTACTAAAAATTTAATGTGTAAAAAAATTCAAAGTTTGCATCTTTTCTTACTTGTCTTTGTATTCTGTTAAAATTATCTTTCGATAAATGAAACATGTAAAAGTTGCTTAATTTCATGAAATAAACATCTTTTTTTTAGCTACTCCTGTACTAAATGGATTGAATCGTTTGGGAAGAAACCGAGAGACGCTAAGAGNATTTGATTAAGAAGAAATAATTATGCATTATATTACTTGATATATTACATTAGTGATAACCCCGGTAGCAGAAGCCCTGTAGAACAGCAGAGGACACTGTAGATTAAAACAACATAATTTGATTAAGAAGAAATAATTATGCATTATATTACTTGATATATTACATTAGTGATAACCCCGGTAGCAGAAGCCCTGTAGAACAGCAGAGGACACTGTAGATTAAAACATCATAATTTGATTAAGAAGAAATAATTATGCATTATATTACTTGATATATTACATTAGTGATAACCCCGGTAGCAGAAGCCCTGTAGAACAGCAGAAGACGCTGCAGATTATCACAACATATGCACATTATTTTCCTTCTCAATTTAAAACAAAAATAAAGAAAAAGAAGGTTGCAGAATAAGCCGAGAAGAAGTAAAAATTGATGATTAAACGAAAAGGAAAAGATTTTTCTACCTTCATTAATAAAAGAAATAGAATAGTTATACTTTTATTTATAAAAATTTGTTACCAAAAAAAACACTTAATTAACGCGATTGTTTTTCTGTTTTTTTTTTTTTTTTGACAAAGTGACTGTGATGATAAGGTAGGGAATTTCATTTGACGAAATTTTTGACGAAGCAGAAACAATTTTAACTTTTGTTTCTGATTTCTGTATTGCACTTGGTAGAAGCATCTGCTTTTTCCCCTTTTGGGCAAAGCCAAAGTTTGATTATATAAAATTCAAATGAAATTTAAACAACACAAAAAGTTTTGTGTGTGTATAACTTCATTATATTTAACATTTGCAAATTGTTCTAAAGCAAAGTTAGACTAACTTTAACTTTTACAATAACAATCTCTGCCTAACTGAGTTGAAATCGCAGACAAATTTGAATTTTTGGAAATAGAGCTGTATATTGACTTTGCAAATTCTGCTACTGGAGTGCTAAGTTTTAAATTTTTACTAAGAAATTTAATGTGTAAAAAAATTTAAAGTTTGGATCTCTTCTTACTTGTCTTTGTATTCTGTACATGTTTCATTTATCTTTCGACAAATGAAACATGTAAAAGTTGCTTAATTTTATGAAATAAGCATCTTTTTTTTAGCTACTCCTGTACTAAATGGATTGAATCGTTTGGGAAGAAACCGAGAGACGCTAAGAGCCCTGGAAGTGAGACGGAATCACATTCTTGGGAATGGAAAAATGGAGACTTTAGGTGCTAAAAATGAATATGTTCTCCGAAATGGCAGCAGATCCCGGACAATAGAATCAAGAAAGTTGAATGATTTGTTCCATAGTGGTAAGCATGTTAAATTATAATAAGGTGTAATAGAGGGTAATTGTCTGCAATTTAATTTATATTTTTGACGTAAACACTTAGATAAAAATAAATTACCCTCTTAATAAATGTATCGCTTAAAAATAATTATTACACAACAAATAAATGTAAACAACTTGAAAATAAATATTTCCAAAAGAATCAAATTTTTAAAAAAAATATGACTGATGCAAGGGGAAATAGTATTTCATTACTACTTTTTTCCACTGTAAAATTGATGTTCTCCGCTACAAAATGTGCTACTTTCCATCTTTTACATTAAAACTTAAGCCAATGACAGTTTTCACTATTACCTTACTAATTGAAACAGTATGAGAACATGCATAGTTCATTTATATCAAATTTATAGTGCATACGATTCATATCAAATTTATAGTGCATACGATTTATATCAAATTTATAGTGCATTTGATATAAATGAACACAATGCGGCATTATTTTACTCAAGAAAGATTGATCTATATAACATCGGTGTTTAAAAAAATCTTTGTTTCGAAACGAAAACTTGGGAAATTAAATTTCTAGTTCGTCACTTATAATGTTATGATTTCATCACATTTTCATTTAATAAGTCAGATCTTTTTCTTCTTTTTTCTCCAATGCCCACCTGGAGAATGACATTTCGTCATATAGGCATTTGAAGGGCAGATTTGTTGGCCACTCTTTCAAGGGCGCCATATTAGGTGGACCAACTTTGCCACTATAAGAACAGATAGTACAGAGGAGGAAGGAACATCCATGCCTTTCCCGGGATTCGAACCCAGAAACTTTCTCATGCAAGGCCAGTTCCCTGACCTCTAAGCAGGCCGGTCGGCATTAGTCAGATCTAAACTGCCATTTTAATATAAGGTTGCAAATTTAACTCCAAAGTATATGGTATTATGGAAAACGATATTGTATCGTGTCTATTAAGTAATGCCAAATACTTTGATGTAATGCATCACCTAAACATATAAGGCATTATACAAAATAATCTCCTATATGAAATATTTTATTGAATACATCATTGATGTTTAGAAAATCTTGGTTTCGTGATTTCAAATTTGGGAAGCTAAATTTTTAATTCCTTGCTTGTAATGTTGAAATTTAATCACTTTTTCGCAAACAGGGAAATTCTAATTCCCATTTTAATACAAAATTACTCCTTAAAATTCTAAATTGATGTCGGTAGGATTTTTATAAAAAAAATTTAATAATTTCAAAAAAATGATGTGCATATCAAACACAGTTGTGTGTTTTTTGACCGTCAATGTTCAATTTATGTAATTTATACTTATTAAATACACAAGTGGGCGACCTTTGTGCTAAAATACAAATTAAGGCAAGCAATCTTAAAGAGCGCAAAAATATTTATAAAATACAGACAGCTGTTTCGGATGCTCAAAGGGCAACCTTCATCAGTGCAACACTGTTGCACTGATGAATAGTTTATGATAGTTTAGATAATAGTTTATGCTTACTAATCAATAGTTCCACAACACAATAATGACTGTTTATTTTATTTTAACATATTAGAAAAAAAATATTACTTTTATAAATCAAAACATTTCAAATGTGATAATAATTTAAATGTCCTGGGCTATGTCAAAAAGCGCGAAAATAATTTCCACTGATAAAAGTGTGTAAAATAAATATCACTAAGATCTTATGCTAACCATCAAAACATTATTATAAATCAAAATCCAATATTGATCCTAAAATATGCCAGTAATGTAATTGGGCTACGATATATTATCCGATCTCGTTTGATTTGAATTTAAGCAATGTTCTTTTAGAACTTTAACAAAAAGAAATTTGTGATTTGTTCCAATGGGATTCTGCTAAAGTGATGACTTAATATTTGTTATAAAAGTATATTTCTTATTTTTTTTTTTATTTTTCAGGTCATCAAAATGGAAACGGAGCCATAAACTTAGCAATGAGTGACGAGTCAGACATAGAGGCTGGCCGAACTAATCTTCGTTTGGAACAATTTGGATCCAGAAACAGCTTGAATAAATACAGAGAAGAATCTGAAATACCAAGACGACGCCAGATTTGATTTGATTTTCAATTTCCTACCCCGGTGCTGAATTTTGTCTATTCATCAAATGGACAAATAATAATCTCAAAGTTTGGTGATTTTCTACGGAAAATTTTATGAAATTCACTGAAAGTTCATAAACTTTATGTTCTTCATAAAACATTAAAGTCAAACTGCGGTTATGTGGAAACAAACAGCCGGAACTTTACGCACTGCCATTTCAAATAAATTTAAGAAGTAATACTGCTTGACTCTACCACTGCCTGCTTAAAATCTCTTTTATTTTAGATTGTAGATTTGCAGAAAAAATTCACAGAGCCACTCTAAAATTACAGACTTACCTACTACTAGCATAGATGTGGAATGGATTCTGGAGAAAGATCTGGAAGAGCTTAAAAAATTATAATCAACATGATTCTTATTTTTATACATCGCTCATACCATGTTGTTTACTAATGTTTCACTGAATATTAAGATAATTATCTTAAAAATACTTTTACTCTATGAAAACATGCTAAAAGAAATGTACCAGTAAAAGAAATGTACGTGTATAAATCACGTTAGTTAGAAGTTTACCTTAAAATGGGAAAAAGTCTCTTCACTTTCAGAAAAACATGTCTGATTTGTCTTAAATGCAAATTGTCTTTGGTATGGAGCTGCAACATAAAAATTTATGTAACTGAATATTTTTTTAATTAAAAAATTTCTTAAATTATTAATTTATGAAAAAGGGAAATATGTTTTGAACTTACTTAGCTCTTTCATTATGTTATGTATAATTTAGTAAATTCTCTTCAAAATGGAAGAAATCCAAATTGTTCTGGAAGAAAACTTAGTCACCCAACAAATTTTAGTTTCCTCCAGTACCTCTTGTTGCTCTCTACCAAGTTTCAAGTCAACTGCCTAAACTTTACAGATCTAAATCTACAAGCTAAATAAGCTTAAGGCGTACTTCAGTTTCATCACAAATATGAAAGTGAAATTAATAAATTTACGATTTTATTTTTAAAGATTTCTAAAATAATGCATGTTTACCGTATAAAAGTACTAAATCAATTCAAAGATTTTAATCATTATAAAGATTTTAATCATTATATTATATTTTAATCATAATCATTATCAATACACAAATTTTAATCATATTAAAAAAAAACATTTTTTTATCATGCAGTGTATTAGTTGGAACAAATAAATATTTTTATTCTGGAATTTAAGCAAATAATTTTGTTATTTGACCGTTTAAATCAAAATAAGCATGTTTTCCTGAGATTGAAATATTCTTAACATACTTTGCCATGGAAATTATTTTTTTAACTCACCATAACTTGAATGATCCGCATATTTTCAACATAATTTTGATGCGGAGAATTTATTTCAACAAACCTAAGATAATTAGTCTATTATAGTTACGCAAATTAAACAAACCTATTATTTATGCATTAATCTCATAAGATGGGACCGCACTTTGTTGAGAGGACAAACAATATTTCTAAACATTAGCTAACAAATATTGCTTTAAAGTTAGAGTATTTACTCACTAAAATAATAGTTAACAGTTCAATTTAATGAAGACAGTAACTTCAAATTTAGTATGTATCATTGCTTTTTAAGGAATCCTTTAGAAGTTTAATAGAAGTCAGTTGAAAACATTTCAAACAAACTAGTTTGAAATATTAGTTATTTTCAGCTGTTTGTCTTAAAAATTTTGTAACTAAAAACATTTAATTATTTTTACCACTAATTTTTATGGATATATTTTTATTATTGGCTTAACGAAAAAGACTTAAAATATTTCTTTTTATTGAATTTCAAAAATCATTGAAGAATTTTATTTTGGTTATAATTTTGTTCTTGGTTTCAGATGCATTATATTATACAATATTGTGTTATATATTTGCATACAGTAGGAAGCAGCAAAACTTGACAGTTATTTAAATTATAAAAAACAATTAGTTCAAACATTTCTTTAGAATATAGCTGAAAGAGTATAAAATATAATTAAAAAATAGATTAAAAAAATGTGTTTTTATACTGAAAACAGATTCATTCGGATTTGAAATCTATTATGCATAGTAAATACTATATAAATAACCTCACAGTCTGTTTTAGTTTAATATTTTTAAGATACTTTTTTTTCTTTTCATTTTACAAAACTAATAAACTCATAAATGCTAGAAGAATAAGAAGATAATTCTCTCTCAAAACTAAGTAGTAAACTGATTACTAAAATAGCTAATATATAATGTCACATAACTAAAATAAGAATATTACTATTTTTACAAGTTATAATTAGAAACATCAATTAATTCATCTGTGCCAAACTTTTTTAATAGACTATATATTATTTATAAGAAATTATTTATCGTTTATGATGATGTAAATAGTTGTTGAAACAGGTATGACAAATGTTCTGAATGACTACTTTCTTCCTTTCACTATTATTTGATTTTAAAATGCAATTTTTGTAATTGAAGCATAGAGAATATTCATGCATAACCATAATTTTAAGTCTCTTGTACTTGCTGATGGGGATTCTTATTTGAAATTGTTTCAATTTTTAAATGATTTTATATGCTGGTAATACAGTTATGGCAAGCTGATTTATTCATGCTAAGCACTATGACCTTTCTAAGACTTCAGACTGGCAAAAAGGCAAAGAGAGTTTATACATTATTCCTGTATGCCACCTTGTATGGCCCTGTGATTTACTTCTAGGAAAACTCTTGTCCTTATTACATCGAAACTCGCTGTACAACTCAAAGTAGTACGATTTGAACTTACCTTTAGTATTGTTAAAACACTAAAGATATCCAACGAAACTTGATATAAAGAATTTCAATCATTATATGAAACCATTTTGAGTCGTAATAAATGATTGCAATTTACTCATTAAAAGAGAAACTATAATAAATGTCAATATTTGATATTTTGGGAAATTATTATTCTAATTTTTTATGTTACATTTCAAGCTATTTTGATGATTATTTTTTAAAAATGAACCAAATACTTATGTATTTTATTGCTATTATAATGTATTGAGTATTGCTGTTATGCAAATATTTTTTTGTAATTTTATTTTATACAAACCGTATCATTCAATTACTATAATATGATATACGTTTTATAAACGTAATAATAAATAATATGTGATCATAATGACTGGCAAAATGTCTGAAAGTGTATGCCAGCAAAATATTTGAGTTAGAATCTGAATGCATAAAATAAAATCTTCATAATTTCAGCTTTTCTTTTGCTTAGCATACAGCAAATCATTAAAATAAATTTGTATTCAATCTAAACTATGTAATATGGTTTTTTGTATAGATATGTGATCTCTGTTTAATTTAATAAATGAATTATTATTAAACTTGCGTTTTTGATTCCCTTAGTGAAAAAATAGAACTCTGAAGGTTAGACCATATGTTTATTTACAGGCAAAAATTTTGCACATTGTGAATTGGATTGAGTTTAATGTCACAAGAACCAAATTCAGTTATATTACGCCAAACATAAAGAATATTATTACTCGAAGTAAAGGAATTAGAAGTATTATAACGAAATGGAACGGATTTATAAACTGAATCTGAAGCAAAATTAAAACTTTAAGGAGAAAACAAACAAAACAAAAAAAAGGTCCTTTAGTATCTTTAGGAGTGTATCTTGAACCTTAATTTGAAGGTTTAAAAATTAAATCCTCAAAAATTTTGTTCACGCAAAATGCTTCCCAACTTTTGTACTTAAATGTAACTCTGATCCTTTCATGAAATCCTAGCTAATAAAGGTACTACTAAACTGAAAAACAATCACACAAACGGACATACTTTAGTTTCAACAAACTAGACAAGAACCTTCCTCTGTGTCTAAACACCATTTATTTAGGGAGAAGTGATCAACTCTCTCCATATCGCTTTGAAAAATTTAAGACATACTGCTAATTTTTCACTATTTTAGGATCTATGTTAAGTATTTTCCAAGGCATTTAATTTACTTTACTCCTCGGAGTGANGAAAGTTGCTGGCCTTTATAGCCCTAATATGCGTACCACGTGATCAGATGCGTGCGCAAATTTAATCATTTGCATATCCATCTCACTTCTATCGCTCCTGAAATTTGCATGACGCTACGTGCATTATTTCTTGGTGTTGCAATTTCACTTTTGAGGAGTGTATTTATTATGAATTTTAGTGTTTCAACGGGTAAAAAAAGCACAAGAAAATTATTTTTTTATGGAAAATATGATTTTCAAACAAATTTAATAATGAAGTTATATAGCTTAACATTTAAAACAAAAGTGAAGGACTTTTTTTGTTGGTAATAAGTTTTTAATAATAAAATAATTCAGCTTATCTTTGTATGTAAATTTGTTTAGATTTTAACAAATATACAGGGTTATCCATAACGCACGTCTTTGATAGGTATGTTTTGCATCGTCATAAATGAATTTAAAAAGAGATTATACGTCAGGCACAGCTATTTTAAATTCAAATAAGAAAGAAAAAAAAAAGAGATAAACTCTATTGAAAACTAACAAATCGCTACTGAAGAAAGGGGAGCTGAAAAGATCAAAGCCTATTTCATTGGCCTGTAGTAGCAAAATTTGAAAGATAATTAATAAGGTTACCCTGCCTTATTTTCTAAGCTGGATCCGGTAAAAGATTTTCCTTCCTCGGTACCTGATACTGAGTACCCGGACCCAGTCAATTTTATTGGGTATTCAGCTTCGGGTAACATACTATGTTTGACTCAACCACATTCACATTTACAATAACTTTAAAACTATTAATAAAAATAATTAAAATTCATATATTCAATTTCTTAATAATCACTAGTGTAATAAAGACTAGTTGTACCCAGTTCTTGCACATATAATCTTCATATATAATCAAAAAGGCAAAATTGTTTTTGAAAATCTGACTTTCCTGGCTCTTTCACAAAGTCAATCAATTGCAAGTGTTTAAAGTGCTACGCATAAGTAGTACGCATTTTAGTTAAAGATACAAATAAAAATGCAAATAAATTCAAATTTTTATTGAGAATAAAACAATAGTATCTCTAAAATAGCAAATTTAAAATCTTGCAAAACAGTAAAACACTTAAATTCTGAACAGTGATAAATAAAATTACTTCGCCTTAAAACATTCATAAATTTACTGCTCATACAATCGGTGCCTTAATTTTTGCAAGTAATTGGATCTTTCAGTAAAAACTTCTTGCTCGCTTTGAATTTTAGGTTCAAACTTCTGTTCTGGATTCTTTTTAGAATTGTTTTTTTGTCTCGAAGAAGGAAGAATATTTCTAACATCCAGAGATCTCAGTCTCTCCAGTGCCTGCTCTAAAAAGAATCTTCTGTCATGTTTTTCCACTTCACTGTTCCCTTTGTTATCAGGTTCTATTCCCATCGTAAATCTCCTTATCAAATCTAATGGCCCTGGTAGAGCTATTTTGGCTTCACTGACTGGGCGATTCAGTTCAAATGGTAAGTCAGATTCCTGATTATCTGCGTCAAGATTAATGGCAATACTGTCACTGGCATCGTTTTGATCTGAAAGCTCTGGTATATGTGGTAAAAACCTAGGTAAAGGTGACTCTTCTGGATTATCAACGTCACTCCTTTCGTCAGGGTCAAATATGTTTTTGAAGGTTAAGTCAGTATTTTTTGGTGGTATTTGGATAAAGTTCTTTGGAATTGCAGGTCCTGAAACTTCACCCCTTGGTTCACTACTTGCATTTAAGTTAAAATCTAAATCTGATTTAAAAGACTCTTTTAAAGGATCCTTTGAACTAATTGATACATCTGGACTATTTACATCAAGTTTAATGTTAACATTGTCATCGGAGTCTGTCAGTTCTGTAAGCTTCGGTATATGTGGTAAAAAACTTTGATTAGATAGCTGTTCTTCTGAACTGACGTCACTTTCTCCAGTCAAGCTGAAAAAATTTCTGAAAGTTTCACCAGAATCTTGAAATGGCCTTCGAAAAAAATACTTTGGAATTTCAGGATCCGATTTCACTCCATATAGAGTAAGGCTTTCTTCCGAATCCACCTCTGAATCTGGATGTAATGACTCCGAAGATTCATTTGTATCAAAAGACTCATCTAAGAGCCGTGAGTGGTTATCGCTTTCTTTTTCATTTTCGTGGACATGCTCAGAAATATCTTCTATATCAGTTACCTTTGAATTTGGTTCATTTTCTTCAAAGCTCGAAGATTCCTGTTGAGTGTTCGAATTCTTATTAATATTTGTGTGAATGTCTTTATACAATTCAAACAGTTTGCTGTAAGGAGAGTTGTTTTGTGTCCCCGGGGAAAGAAAATTCACTTGGTGAACGTTTTGCTTTTCATTAGACTCTTCCTGCAGTTGTCCCTCATGCGTCATGGGACTAATTGTTGTGATATCAGCATCTGTAGTTGGAATAGCATTCTTTTTAACTTTCCTTACTCGTAAAATATTTCCACTCCCTTTGCTCTTATTTTTTCTTAAATTTTCGTTGTTCGAATCTTTAAAATGATTCAAAATTTCTAGTTCTTGCTTCGGCTCTGACGATGAGTCCCGAATTTCATCTCCAGACAAATCTTGAGAGGTATGATTTCCACCTACATTCACCTGACCAATTTCTTCCCTATACCTTAAATTTCCACTTCGACCAATCGCTGAGTCTCCTTGAGATTGGGTTTTGTTTGATCCAGAAAAGAATTCCATGTAAATAATTCCTCCTATTGTGGATATTATTCCCATGGCTGCGAAACCAGCAAGTATTACAATTGCTGCATAGCAACAACAGGAAGAACACTTTCTCGAGCGACTACTCTGTGAGGAAATAGATTTAACTTTTGGCCGATGAATGATCGGGGATTTAGCTTCTTCGTTATCCGATGCTTGTCGGGAGGATGACTCACTTGCAGATATAGATTCGTTTGGACTTTTTGGACACATTTGAGCTGTAAAATGAAAACATCATATATTAAAAGTATCACCTATTTTTTAAACCTGAAAATATGTTTATTAAAATCGATCAAAATTAAAGATGGGGAAATAAAAAGTTTTTGATACGTTAAAATACAGTGAAAATCGAAATAAATTAGAAGAGCAACTTTGATATTCAAATGGGACAGTTTAATTGGTAACTATGGTTACTTTTCACATCTCAATTTAACTTCAATTATAGTCAGATTTACTATCTAAAATGTTTATTTAACTGCACAAAATATTTCCTCTATACTATATCGCTCATAGGCTACAATAGTGGCACAACTCAAAAAACATGCGTTTTGGACTAAGAACAGGTGTAAATATGAAAATAAACATTCTTTCAGCAGCAATACTAGCACAACTCATAAGTTATGATAAACAACAATTCAACTTGAACTCAAGTTGAAACTACAAATTCAACTTGAAGGTAATCTTCGTTAAGAAATTTTGCGTTACATGGAGAGGAAGACCACGAGAACCTCCCACGGTAAGTCTGACAAGGGAACTCTAACCCATGATTCGTCTACCACTGAGGATATTTCACGTCAGCACTGTGGTCTGTGCTATCCGAACGCGGGATTCCTATTGGCCAGCCATCGCTGGGATTCGAACCCGGTTCACCTCATTGGAATGCAAAAGCTCTATATCCCCTGAGCCATCGCTGCTCAATCACCAATGATTTAAATAAATAAGATCTTCAAAGCTTGATTCAAAAATATGTAAATAAGGAAAAACAGTCGACATTTTTTAAGCTCTCAAAGCTCGTGCCCATTTACAAATCGGGCTTAAATGCATCTCCACGAGCATTGAAATGCATTTTACTCTGATTTGCCATCTTTCGGTCACAGTGGTTTTTCTTGTTCTGTTTTTCATCTTTTTTTTTCGCTCGCGCCTGCTGTTATGAGGTTTTTCTAGTTTTGTTTCTAACCTTTATTTTTCCATTTTCATTGCCAACTTTACTTTTTCTATTTCAAATCACTTTTGTTTCTTCTCCTTCATGTCTGGCAAGTCATGAAAATGGGTGCCTGTTTTTGAGCGCTGGAAACATGTAGACTGTAATTTATTATTTATATATTTTTGAAGCGAATGAAGTTTTTAATCAAGTAATATCTTACCGCTTCTGTTTCTAAGGATTATTTATTTAACATCGTCAAAGGTTTCAAACATTAAATTTTATGTATCATATATATTTAAATTAAAATCTAGCGTATTTCCCATGAACTACTCTCATTGTTTAAAAACAAAAATAAAAATAAGCTTAAGTCATTATTGTGAAGTTTTGAAATCTAAAGCTTTTTATTATACATTAACTACAGCGCATTTTTCTTTTCTTTTTTTTTTTTGCAACTACAATTTCCTTTTTCTTAACTTCTATTTTATTCAATTTTCATTTAAACTACTTAAAAATTTTTGTCTTGATACATTAAGAACCTCCAATTACCACCACCATTATACATATTTTTAAAATCGTAAAAAAGGAGTGAAGCAATTATTTACACCGGGGATTTTAAATAAATTTAATGCAAATTAATGAAAATAATGAAAATTATAAAACTTATATGAAGCAATGAATTAATGAATGATCAAATTAAAAATCATTAATAATTAATTCGTTCAAGAAGGAAGTTGAAAAGAGATTCTTAACGAAAAGCGAATGCATTTTAGTTTAATCTCAATAGACAGACGAACTCGTTTTTAGTATTTCGAATGATTCCTTTGCTTTAAACAACTTCGATGTCAGAATTTGATGACGTCTGAAAATTAAATATCAATGTGTTATCTCAATGTGGTCTGAGCACGATGGCGAGTTACAATCGAATTCTTATGTGTCAGGTCACAAAGAGTATAGATGAATAACTATTAAACTATAAAGCATTCCACTAATGAATAGAAATTTCATTTTAAAAAAACTACTCTGTTGCTGAGCAATTAAAATGAGTTTGTTCAATTCCTTGACTTCCCCAGTCGATGGTTTCAAAGAACTTGCATGAAAAGATATTTATCTGTAGATTATTCCTTTAAAAATGAATCTAATTATAGAAGGGTGGAGATGACTAATAACCTTTCGACATGAATTTAGTATATTAAAATCATAAAAATAAAGTTCAAATCAATTTTGAAATTATTACCCTTTTTGTTGTTATACAACCAAGATGAAGAGAGCTGACATTCGGTGATTACTACTGTTGATGCAGATGAAGCTCCTGAAGAATTTGATGACAGTGTACTTTCAAGATATCCCTTTTGAGAGCTTAGATCTTTTGCTGTCTTCGGTGGTCTGTAAATACTGCTGGTACTATTGGAGCGACATACTGGTTTTAGCTTAGTGACCACTTTTGCGTTGTCTTTATCACCTTCGACAACAGTATGGCGCCTTTGCAATTGCAATGTTAATGGAGATTCCTGTAAATAATTAGAGTTTCAGATCAAGATATTACAAAACTTGATATAAGTGCTTATTTTGTAATGTAATCCTCCAAGAAAGGAATTTTTACTCGCTTTCAGGTTTGTAAAAGTGGATTCTTGTAATTAAAATTGAAATTTTACATTTCCGAATAGCTAGAGAACTCAATTCTTCACTAGTGCTACCTGTCTGATGACGGTGCGAGGGAAATTGTTGAATTCCAAGCATAACAGAAGGGAAATCGCACAAGTATTTTATTCAAAAAATATATTAAATATTTTTTAAAGCAAAAATTCTACTAGAATATGCTACTTTAGGGTGCAATGTTTAGTTAATTGGCCTAAAATAATAAAAGAGCCTCATAATTAAATTGCACGTTAATTAAATGTAGTTGTAACAGTAGGGACAAATAAAATCCCACATTTTTTACATGCACAGTGTTTTATGCTAAATTCTGTGATTTGGTCCATTCTAAACATTATCTGTAATTTTTTTTTTTTTAAATTATCACATTTCAAGGTAAAATAAATTATTATAAGACTTTAAAAATTCCAACCCCCTTTTTTTAAGTCCAAATAATGCATCGTAACAGAGAGGACATGGAATGTAACAAGTCTTACAAATTTGACGAAAAGTTAAAGGGAAATATCACTGTTAAAAGTGACTCTTTGGTTATTTAAAGTTGGAGTTGGCAGCACTGCTATAATTGAAACCTGTGCTACATCTTTGTAGTTAGATTTGAAAATTTTTATTTTACCAGACCCTTTTTTAAAAAAATAAGTGCATTGTTTGTGCACAATTCCAAAAGATAACTTCTGAATTCATAAATTACAACAAATTTCCTTTAAAATGATACCAAATACAACGATATTGCTTAAACTTTAAAAATTCACTACTGGTTTCAGTTGGCATGGAATTCAACAATAGTTTCCTAACAAGCAGAATTTATAGCTTATTTTCATTATTAATATAAATTCATATCATCAATAAAAAAATCGATGTCTTTCAGACTAGCTAGTTAACCAGTAATCAAATCCTTCTCCATTTGCAGAATAGACGACTTTCCTGAATCAGAGAATTGTCAGTCCAAAGGAGAGATATTTCTGAACATCGAAACGCATCACTTTTAAACTAAGCGTCCTAGATGCTTCATTTCTTTTTCAGTCATATAATTCATATTTTTTCCTTCATAATATAGCCTTTTATTATTGTCTCTGAATGATTTTTTTAACTTTTGGAGAAATAATTTGAAAAGCCCACTTTTTCTCAATTTTTCCCCAAAACTTTTCATATTACGACGCATAAGAAACTACATATGAAATTTGTAAAACTAGAACTGCAAAAAAGTAAATAAAAAAATNAAGTATAGAAAAGTGGAGATGACTAATAACCTTTCGACATGAATTTAGTATATTAAAATCATAAAAATAAAGTTCAAATCAATTTTGAAATTATTACCCTTTTTGTTGTTATACAACCAAGATGAAGAGAGCTGACATTCGGTGATTACTACTGTTGATGCAGATGAAGCTCCTGAAGAATTTGATGACAGTGTACTTTCAAGATATCCCTTCTGAGAGCTCAGATCTTTTGCTGTCTTCGGTGGTCTGTAAATACTGCTGGTACTATTAGAGCGACATACTGGTTTTAGCTTAGTGACCACTTTTGTATTATCTTTATCACCTTCGACAACAGTATGGCGCCTTTGCAATTGCAATGTTAATGGAGATTCCTGCAAATAATTAGAGTTTAAGACCAAGATATTACAAAACTTGATATAAGTGCTTATTTTGTGAAGTAATCCTCCAAGAAAGGAATTTTTACTCGCTTTCAGGTCTGCAAAAGTGGGTTCTTGTAATTAAAATTGAAACTTTATATTTCGGAATAGCTAGATAGAACTCAATTCTCAACTGGTGCTACCTGCCTGATGACGTTGCGAGTTAGAATAGTTTCCTGGCTGCTACAAGCAGAATTTATAGCTCAATTTCATTATTAATATAAATTCATGTTGTCAATCAAAACATCACTCTCTTTCTGACTAGCTAGAGAACCAGCAATCAAATCCTTCTCCATTTGCAGAATAGACGACTTTCCTGAATCCGAGAATTGTCATCTCAAGGGAGAGAAATTTCTGAACATCGAAACGCATCATTTTTAAAAAAGTGAACTTTCATTTCTTTTTCAATCATAAAATTCATATTTTTTCCTTCATAACATAGCCTTTCATTTTTGTCTTTGAATGATTTTTTAACCTTTGGCGAAATAATTTAAAAAGAACTTTTCCTCAATTTCTTCCCAAAACTTTTCATATTACGACACACAAGAATCGAATCATGAACTTTGTAAAACTAAAATCGCAAAAAAGTAAATAAAAAAATTATAACTGAACAGTTTTTTGTAATTTTTTAAAGGTATAATTTTAATTTCGAAATTTCTTTTCATATTCGTATGCAAAGTATTCTGTAATCGCCATCCCCAATGATATATATTTTTAAAATTAATCTGAAATAATATTTATTGTCCCTATTATAATTAATATTTTGTAATAGTTAATTTTTATGCTATATATTTAAAATTTCAACTGTGATATCTAGATATATATCAATATTTATATTATCAGTAAGATATACTTATCTCAGAAAAAAAAGCTATGATAAATCAATATTTAGATCAATCACTGCAAAAATAGATTAGAAACATTCAAAACCAGCTTATTTATTCCCCAAAATTTAAAAACATTCCTTATAATAATTCAGAAAGTTGTCCTTATAATAATTCAATATTTTAAATCCACTTCCGTCTTACCGTAATACATTCAAAATTTAAAAGAAAAGTTTTCTACGTCGATTCTAGTAAATCAAAAAAAAATGTTCAAGCGAAGTATTAATTTTCAAGGAACCTAATGAGGAAGTTTTTTAGACTAAACTCTACTGGCAAATCTTTACGTGGATTGATTCTAAAAATGTACTATATTGAGGAGTACCTTGCAGAATTGCGAACATCTGTCAGTTTCGACATTCGTCATACAAATATTGCT
Source organism: Parasteatoda tepidariorum (assembly GCF_043381705.1). NCBI lineage: Eukaryota > Metazoa > Arthropoda > Arachnida > Araneae > Theridiidae > Parasteatoda > Parasteatoda tepidariorum. The sequence continues at coordinate 58,792,166 of NC_092207.1, read as the reverse complement.
CAGCATTTTTCAGATATATTGCGTCTTAAAGTGTACGGCAGTCAAAGGGTTAAATTATTAGAATAACAATTTAGATTAAAACATAATTTAGAATATATTTAAAAAGTAGTGACCTTTCATATTTAAAACATATGAAATGTTTTGAAACAAATTCATTTTGGTTGAAGTTATATTAGTTTTTAAATTAAAAACATTATTAAAGAAGTGAAAAACTACATTTAATCCTTAACTAAGATGTGGTGAACCAAAAAAAAAAAAAAAACANAAAAAAAAAAAAAAACACTTTAAAACTCCAATTTTCGTAAAATTTTTGAAGTAGCGATAATTTTTAGAGTTATATTGCTAACTCAAATTTCTAAAAAAAAGTGATATCATTTAAGGCTTCAAAAACACTATATCATATTAAAAAATTGTAGGGTTTTTTTCTCTTTACTTCAGTTTTTAAATTATTGCAGATTTACATATAACTACGAAAGCGATAGCAAACAATTTTTTGAGATAAACACAAATGACAGAAAAATAATTGTACCTCTACTGGCAAATCTTTCCTGTGGTAAAACTTTTTCATTGTGAATTAGGAAAGGGCGAAGCACATTTAAAAGCAAAAATAATTTTTTTTAGAGTAATAATAAAATTAATGTTTGTTGAGTATTGAGTATTGAGTATAGTTAAGTGCTGCGAGCTCTCTGCTTATCGCTTATAGNGTAACCACCTAATGTTTCTTGATACTCCAATATAAAAGTTGAAATCTAACGTGAAGACGCTGTCATCTACTCCTCTGAAAATAAATGGAAACGTCCAGAAATACCTACTTTTGCAGTCAATAGTCAGGATTGCAGGCCGAAGTGGTCTCGGATCACTATAAAGAAGATCGCATCTTCGTACCCCGACATCATAGGAAAAACTCACCACTTGCAAGATATTGATATTTAAGAACGTAATTGGTGTAGAAGGATGGGTGACTGAAAGACTGTAGAAGAGGAGATCACTGGTTCGTGCCCTCCTGTTTACTGTCGTTTGTAACTAAAGACAAGATACACAGTGAACAAGATACATCGCAAATAGAAATAGAATAAAAATTATCGCACTTGAAGTAGGGCAAACTTCATTGATCATCAAACTACGCATCGCACCCTAGATGCAGCACTGCGAGAAAAAAAAAGTCAGACATTTTATTCATTTCAACAGTTTTCATGTTCTGGAAGAGAGATGGTGGCTGATTCAAAGCTCCGTATCATCGATGAGCATTAACTTATAAAATCGAATAGCATATAAGTACTTAATTCAAGAACTAAAATTAAATATATTCATCAGCCTTTTAGTTAATTCTTTATTCATTCATGCATACATCTGCAATCTTATGTGCTGAAAAGGTTTGTAAGTTTTTTTCAAATTGAAGAACAGAAGCCCAGCATACGAAGAGAATCCAATCAAAGCATCCTGGGTTTGAGCAAAAATCGAAACGGCTACTCCCATACTTCTTACATAAATAAGTCGGAAATTTCGAGTGTACTCAATAAAAACTGACTTATAATTGCTTTTCAAATTTAAAGATTTGTATCATAAATTACAAAACAGCAATGCGATGCGAAAATTAAACAAAAGATACAGTGGGATCAGGAATTGAACCTGATTCCTCCTTAATTCAAAATGTTAGGCAGAAGGAAAACATTTTTCTAGTTATAAATGTTTTACAGTGGATGGAATTGACGTAAAAAGCAGTAGGTCCATTCTGGTCCTTTTGGAGCCCTCTCCAAATTTCTTCAACTTTTCGGTAGTTTATTGTTTAACGGTAATTAATCGTTTAACAGTTGATTTTTTGACTGATTCCATTCATAATTTTCCCGTGATGTCTTTAACTTCAATAAAAATATTGCAATCTTAAAGAAAAATTAAATACAATTCACGATTCTTACAAGCTTAGGGATAATTCCAACTAAATGTGGTTTGATCGCTCTTAATAAAATGTACCAATCAAATTGTCTATTTAAAATGTATACTTTATATAAATTTTTATTTTGATGAATGCACGCGAAATCTGTCGTGGTCTCAAAGTTCTCCAAGTTCTCATAACAAATCGATACCTTTGGGGATACTGTTTGCTCTGATTCGGGTCTAAATTATGATCTGCGGATAGATGATTGGTGTGTAAATGTGTCCTCCCTGTAAAACGAGATGCGACGTGTAAATGTTGTCTCCGGATCATCCTCTGGGATGTTTCTCAGAACATCGCCAGTAGACCATTGTGCAACTCTAGAGGGTTCCTTGGGGTATTCATCCACTTTTCCTTCGAGGTTGATATCTTCCCTACCTGTATTATGCATGATTTTTTATCGCCTTACGAGATCATCGCCAACAAAACCAATTATTTTTATTTTTTGAAATGCCGGATGCTATTTAGGCAAAGTATGAAATAATCGTCCTGGAGAGGTTATTATGTAAATGATGTGCATGTTACTGCGAATGACTGAAATCGGTGGTTGTTGACTTTCACCGGTGAATGTTGACAATCAAATTAGTCGCTTTGGTGAATGTCCGAAATATTTATTACATCCGATTTGATATTAATTTATTCGTGGATATAATTACATTTATTCGATATTTTAATACTTACTGACGATAGATTAGAACAAACATCAGTGTTTGGAGTATCGGGCAAATATATACCGGGCAATGGCACTTGACTTTAAAAAATCATCAGTGTAGGGTATACCGGGCAAATGTTTACCGGGCAGTGGCACTTGACCTTAAAAAAACATCAGTGTAGAGTATACCGGTCAGTGGCACTGAACCTTAAAAAAACATCAGTTTAAAAACATAACGGGCAAATGTATACCGGGCAAATGACACTTAACGAGACGTAGTATGATGAAAGACCTAGTATGACTAGACCTTTGGCAAATGTCCGAAATATATACTAGGTCTATGCCACTTTTGCTATAGCTTGAATGTTTTTAAAAAAATTAAACAAAGCGTTTGAATCAATTTTAAACTGATAACGAAATTATTGCTTTAAAATTAAAAAACTACTAATAAAAACTGCACCAGATAAGAGTAATCGAAGTAGTTGCTTTATACAGCGCATGTGCGGAAAAAAATTTTTAAAAAAAATTATCCAGGTGCATCTAAAAGTGGATGAATATCCCGAGACACCACTCTAGAGCGACGACAAGGAATGTGCTAGTATCTGCCTTTTATTTTGATGAAATAGTGTCAAAAAATATTGTCGAAGCAGCGCTGAAAAATATTTTTTATTAAAATAAAAAGTTTGAGTTCTACACAATATCGCTTATTTATAACAAAAAGAGAATGGAGGAGTATCTCCACTCTTCTCTTAAAATGAAAACCTATTTAACTCTTCATTCAGTTTTTGAATGGGATCTTCAGAACAACTTGGAGTGGGCTTCAAAAATTCAGTGTGCAGTGGGTAGAAATAACCCAGTGTGTTGTCATCTAAAAGGGTCTAAAACCTTTAAAGACCAAGAATGTAGGACTGTACGAATAAAATGTTGCCAATGCTTAAAAAGTGGTAGTACTTTTATTTTTAATCATATGAATTAAGGGAACTTTTCTATACTAGTTATCATTTTAAACACAGTTGTAAATTGTGACAACTACACGCACTAACGTTAAAAAATTCAGATTAATATGGTTTCCGCACTTGAGTAATAACAGCCCGGTCTAGTTCTACTCATTTTCATACCAAAATAACAATGTTTTTGCACAAAAAATAAGAAATTTCATACCACCTTCCAACTCCCTTTGTGCCCTGCGCTTTCGTAAAGAGAGCACTCATACTACAAGCTATTGCTCTAGACATACGTGCGAATTTTTAAGTTGGTAGTTATGTACTTTATTTACATCACACTCGAGCTGCACAATGGGCTATTGGTGACAGTCTGGGAAACATCGAATTTTAGAAATTACAAGCAAAACGAACTGCTCGTTGGTGCGCTAATCGCATTACCATGCAGAATTATTTTTCCGGAAGGGCAGCACCGAGAATCAAGAAGCATACGTATTCCTTTACATTTACATTGGGATGCATACGCTAATGCAAACATATGAGAACTCACCTTCTGTATGCCCCTTGCTTCCGGTCACTTCCTTAAAGTGCGGCTAGCCTTCAGGGTCATTCTCACCATATGAGACTCACACAACTTCGATCATCATCAGGGGAGAAAAAGGAAAGGAGGAAATATTCTCACTCCATGCTATTCACATATGCGTGATTCGAGCATCGCGAGTAGTTCGTTTTACATGTAGTTTCTAAATATTCGCTTGCCCGTCTTGGGTAATCGCAAGCAGAGTGAATGCTACTTGGATCGTGAAATTTAAGGGTCATTCTAACAACATACGATTCACTCACTTCCGGTCACCATCCAGGAAAACGAGAACCTGATTGGTTAAATGTTTTTGGCATTTTCCTCGTAAACTAATTCAAATTTTCACTCGATAACACTTGCAGATGCATTTATCGCATACAGTTTGAACGGTTCCCATTACCTTAAGAAAATGATGAAAATAAGGCTCTTGTATGACGATCGGAGATGTGAGGACCACTTGCAGTAAAAAGGGTTCCTTACAGGATTCTCATCGAAAAAGAAGAAAAATAGCTACCAAAGAGTTATCTATTGGTAGGTAGGTACTTTATTTACGTCGCCCTAATGCTGCACAATGGGCTATTGGTGACGATCTGGGAAACATCCCTGAGGATGATCCGAAGACATGCCATTGCAATTTTAACCCTCTGCAGAAGGGATAGTTCCCCTGCTTTGGTAGCCGATGACCTGGTCGTGAAGTTCAGCACTTTACGGAAGAACAGTTTAACGAAGACAAACTCTATTTCAAATCAACTTTCTCCTCATACATCGGTTTTCAGCGCCGAAGGACTGGCCATTTTCCTCACTTTCAAACGACCACTACATTTTTTTTAACAGATAGCCATTCCGTACTTCTGCCACTCACTAAAGGCATCCGAAATTCTCCGAGAATCTCTCTCTTCTTTACAAAATTGCCAAATCAAGTCAGACAGTAAGATCCTTCTTATATACTTGAGTTTCATCTCACACATGAGTAAAATAAAATGAGCAAGCAGACTTTCTTGAAAAGCAAGCGCTGAACCAAAATTTCATTTCACATCTTTCCTCACCTCAAGACCTTTAGCCAAGCCTTTCTTAAGATAGCGCTCAATAAAGAACTTCAGTGTATGGAAGGGTGAAGAGTTGCGAATACTTCCTTCCCTTCCCTCACCTTGATGGATCTCAAGATAACCCTTCGATAATCAGCTTCCGAAAACTTAATGTACTAATTGCCAGGCTCAGAACTAAATTTCTTCGGACTAGCTCAATCGTACACAAGGACAAACATATGCAAAGTCCAAATAACCCGGACTGCGGAAGTCTCAACCTGAAGGATCACTTTCTCCTGGAATGTCCCTCATTCCAGAATACTCGTAAGGATCTCTTAATCCTTATCACTTCAAAATCCAGCATTTACCGATATTGTGAACTTCTCTTTCAACCCTCGGACCAAACTCCAATCCCTTTAAGAATTTTATCAAGCAACAAACCGTTTCTGACTCTTCTCTGCTTGGCTACGGTCAGTGTGCGGGTGGGTGACCACTTGGATCAGTCTGCGTAGGGACCGAGGGTGTGCGGTATTGGTCCTCGTTAAACTGTGCTACCTTAAGGTCTGGTTTCTTAGGACAAGCGCCTTATCTGGGCGTCAGCGTGACGTCAACGTCCCGCTGATAACAGTAAAATATTGTTTTA
>NC_092207.1:58609638-58786365 GCF_043381705.1 Parasteatoda tepidariorum | reverse complement strand
CTGCGGTCAGTGTGCGGGTGGGTGACCACTTGGATCAGTCTGCGTAGGGACCGAGGGTGTGCGGTATTGGTCCTCGTTAAACTGTGCTACCGTAAAGTGCTCGACTTCGCGCGCAGGTCGTCGGGCTACCGAAGCGGGGGTGCCATCCCTTCCACAGAGGATCAAAATTGTGATGGCATGTCTTCGGATCATCCTTCGGGATGTTTCCCAGACCGTCGCCAATAGCCCATTGTGCAGCTCTAGTGCGACGTAAAGTAACAACAACAACAACGACTCTTCTCTGCAACTTTCTGCTATCTATCTAGCCTCCGAGATTCATTAATAGAAATATGAAGCTATAAGCTAACGCAAAAAGCTCGTCGCACTTCTTTAACAAACGTACCTCTGGTCAATAAAGGAAGAGGTTTGAAGGGAAAAAAGAAAAAACGAAGTGAATTTACTTTCTTATTGTTATAATACATGATTTTGATTGTAAAATAAAGTTACGTAGCAATATTTTCTCTACTTATTACATTATCTACATCATGCATCGATTTGTATAACATGTTTTTACGTATTAATTTAAAAAAAGGTAATGAAAATTCCATAATTATATATGAAACTTAATTGTTTATGTTAATTTACTTATTTCATATCCAGACTTTCTAATAAAATCTTTAGAGTTTCAATAATTACTTAAAAAAATATATGCCTTTAAAAAATTTTGTTCAAAGTTAATTTAGTGTATAATCCCTTGGTTCACTATTTGAAAATTCTGTCATATAATTATGAAGAGAATCAATTATTTATTAATCAAATCGAAGTAAAAATACTCATGGAAAATTTTAAAACTTTAAGCTTCCTCTCTCGAATTTTAGGTGTAAATGACCCCTTAGTTCATATTTAAAATAGCCAAAGTAAAAGGGTTGATAAAGTTTCTTTTTTTAAAAAAAAAAAACGAAAACTGTAGTGTAAAACTTTTTAAACTAGTATCTCAGAAACTTAAATAATGAATCTATATAATAATTTTAAATAATATCTTGTAGAAAAGATCATATACCTAAAGTAAGTATTAGATGGTCCCTGAAATTAAAAAGATTAAATTTTTACAACTTTAGAATTATTATGTTCTATTACTTATTTATTTTATCAATAAGAGTATATTAACTTTCCAAGCGATCAAATCTCTGACGCATTTGTATATAATCGGTGTAGAGTTCCTAGGTTACAAATATGGTAAATTCTATGGTGACTGACATTATATTTTGATAGGGTTTCTTAAACTTTTTTTTTCATTAACAAATACTAGCAGGGTGGTCACCCACCTGGAATTATCAGGGAATTTTTTTTATACTAGAAAAAACCTGGAAATATCAACGAAATTTGGATAAAAGCCTGGAAAAATCATAGTATTTTAAAGAAAAGCTGGAAATTTTTTCTTTGATAATTTTTTTAATTTCACTAATTTAAATTATTTTCTTAATTTAAATTATTTTATCCATTATGCCCACTTTTTTTAAACAGAAATGTATCGCCAAACAGTTGAAATATCATCAACTTAGCGATACTTTGCTTGCATCAAAATTTGCTCCATTACAGCTCTGTTAAACTAGAATGTAACATAAAATGCTCCCACGGTTGCTAAACGAATGTAGAAATCTTTGATTGCTGTAGGACTGTGCAATTTAGGAAAGATTCTGGGGGAAGTGGAAAAAGGGATTAGGATATTAGCTTCTGTTTTTAAATTCTATCCTTGGGCTGAGTCCATTTATGGATCAAGTTTGTTCCGATGCTTTGGTGGTAATTTTTTTTTCTATTTTGACAAAGTGTTTTTGTATTTTTATCTTTATAAAATTCTCCAAAAATTAGTTAGTTATAATTGAATAATAATTTTATAAGGAACCAACTATATATTTTAATATTTAATTTTACTCTTTTGTTGGTCAATATATGATTTTGATTCAAAATTTTGTACCAAAACATTAAAAAATAAATAAAAAATCTTGCCAAATTGTCAACATAAATTATTTTTTTCAAGATGATATGTTGAAAAAATAACATTGTGAATAAAATATTTTATAATATAGACTCTTTTCTTGTACACATCCTATACTTAGTAGGAAAAAAGAAGCAAAAACCTGGAAATTTTAAGATTTTTATCTGGAAAAATCAGGGAAATTTCAAATCTGATTTGAGTGGCCACCCTGACTAGATAAAATTTTTTTAATTATAAGCTATGTTTATCAAAGCTGAATATTATTCATATTAGAAAAAATGGAAAAAATTATAATTGTTTTGTTTAGAATAAAAATATAAAATGTGACTGATACATTAGTTAAACGGGAAGCAAAATATTAAAATTTTATTTTAAAATTCTCCTTCTATAGGCAATAATGGTATTATTATTTTTTTTCAAATTAACATAAAACATTGAAAGTACATGTGGAATGACATATAGAAGTTGGCAAATGGTGAAAAGCTCTTGTTACTGATGTTACAATTTTTCACTGTTCTTATATGAACTACATTGAAATGTTAATAAAAAAAAATTTTATTATTATAAGAACTACAATTTTTGACTTAATATCAAAAATGATTAAATAAAATTCTAAGAAATGTATTAATGGAGAAGTGCTATGAAACATTTATTTTTTATTATATTTTTCTTAGTATCATGGAATTGCCCATATATTAAAATATCTAAATATAAATTTATGAATTATTATAAGGTTTATTTAGTCATTATTAAATATGTATTAAGTCATTATTAATTCGAATAAATAAAGTGCTTAAATGAACATACTAAAACAGCAAACATTCTTGTTTTAAGTACGAATGTACTGTTATAACCATTGCTTGAAAAAATGAAATCAGTGAATGTCACCAAAAATCTGAGTTATCTTCTAGTACAGTGATAGCCAAGTTATCATAGCAAGCTACTAGTAGCTCCCTGGGACATTTTCAATAGTTCATGTTAATACTCCAATTAATTAACCTTGCTTCCTTCACTGAACTGTACTTGCTCATGAGAAAAAAAAAATATTAACTTTCTGATTAGTGTTAATAAGTCTGTTAAAAATCTGTTATCACATTTTTTCATACCAACGGCTTGGTAGCTCAGAAACTTCGTAAGTTTAGTGACTACTGCACTAGTGTCTGAGAATCTTCTGCATCAGTGTAATATGACCACTTTGTTGCCTATTTTTCGTGTAGATTTAATAAATTTTTTAAAATTGTGGAAAATTGAAAAAATAAATATTTATATGTATTTATTTTTTTGTTTATTTTCCTTTTTAAAGTTAAAATCTGTCTCACAGGTGTTAGAGTGGCATCCCTATTGAATAAAAAAAATTCTCCATCGACACACCAAGTTCTTTTTATTGAAGCTTACATGAGCGAAGAATGGAAGCAAGAGTAATGCTACTCTTTCTGCTGTAAACACCAGATTGTATCGAAAGAAGGTTTCTCTACCTCTTTTAAGTTTTCATGAAAAATTTTAATTACAATAATTAGACTTAATATTTTTCTAAAGTAATTTAATATTTAAGTTCTTATTGTTTTAACTTTTCTTAAATATACCTTTATTTTTAGTTGTATAAATTAAAATAAATTTTAAAATATTTAAGAATTATTTTAAAGAAAGACAAATATCTTTTAAAATTTTACCTGCATTGATCCCAAAATTACTGTAATGCCACAATTTTAGGAGAAAAAACTAAATTGAGCCAGCTTTAACATAAAATTTTCATATTTAACCAATTTATTCAGGTTTATATTATTTATTCATTTAGTGTAAGAAAGAAAATATCTTTTTTAATATTCTTTAAAAATTTACTTTTTGTTTATTTTAGGAAATGAGTACAATGATAAACTTAGGAGATAGATTTGAAAGTTTCAGTAGTTTTGAAAAATCCTTGGAAATATTCGAAACTGAAACTAACACACGATTCTGCATTGCTGAATCAAAGACATTAGAAAACACTAAACAACGTTATCCACGATGTGAACGAGCTCCACAGATGTTAAAATACTATTCTATTAGGTATAAATGTATGCATGGAGGTGTTTTTAGAAAAAGTAAACAATCAAGAGGACTTCGAAGTTCATCGTAAGTATTTTTTGTTTCTATATTTTAAAAAATTTGCAGTAAGATATCAATATAACAGGTAAAAGTCATTGAATCTTATTTGAAGGAAATTTGATAAATAGTAATTTTATTGTGATAAAAAAACAGCATATCATATTGTAATCAATGCAGGATTTGTCCTCAAATAATTTTGATGATACATGTTACATTGTGTTGGTGACTGAAGGAATGGGGGGTGGGTAGATGTAACATTTAAAGTATATATATATCAGGGTGCATAGAGTTTTTAAAAAGTGCTTAAAGGTTTTTATTTTCAATTTTCATTTTTAAAAACCCTTAAAGGGCCTTATTTCATTGGGTGTTTTGAAAGAGTGCTTCATTTCCCCTTTTTCAAAATGAGATTTTTCCTTTACCATGTAGATTTTTGCTACGAATTATGCAAAGAGACACAGTTCACATTGTTCTACATTTTCACAATTAATTCTATCCCAATCTATTTTGGCATATTGTCAGTCCTTCAGTATTGTCAGGTTCTTATTTTCATTTTTAAAAACCCTTAAAGGTGCTTATTTCATTGAGTGTTTTGAAAGAGTGCTTCATTTTCCCTTTTTCAAAATGAGATGTTTCCTTTACCATGTAGATTTTTGCTACGAATTATGCAAAGAGACACAGTTCACATTGTTCTACATTTTCACAATTAATTCTACCCCAATCTATTTTGGCGTATTGTCAGTCCGTAACATATGAAAATGTTATTCGTTTTATATGTTTCAAAATTTCATAATTTTTGACAATTATCAAAAACAATGCCAAAAGTTCTTTTTTTTTTACATGACAGTTAAAACAAGATAAAAACTGACAATTGCCAAAACCTTTCCAACCCTGCCTAATAATGATATTTTTTTTAAGTCCTAAAAAATATTTTTTGAGTTCTTGAAAAGTGCTTAAAAGGTGCTTATTTTTGTTGAATAATTTGGCTACGCACCCTGTATAATATATATATATATATTGGGGGTCTGCTCAGGCCAAATTTACTACCGTTTAGAGGTACCTTCACAAATTCAACTTTAGGAAAAAAGGTAGTTTCACAAAACACTTTTGCTTAAAATTTTATTCCTGTATAGCATAAGTGATATTGGTATATCCTGTATACCAAACGATGTATCCATATTTTTGTGTTGATTTTTTAATCTAATTTTTAATTTTCTCAAATTATGTCTAAATTTTCACAAAATAGGTACCTCTCTGAAAAATCTAGACAGATCCCTGTATATATATGCATATACACACACTGCCCTACATTAATGGTAGGGACATTTTCAGTTTTTGACTTTCTTTTTTTTTAATTACTCAAGAAATACTTAAAGGATTATTTTTTAAATTTAGAGATGTTCATGGGATTTTCCATACTTAGTAATAAAATTTAAAGCTTCCAGAGATTGGAGAAACCTACAATAAATTACAAAAGAAAACAAGTATTTTTGAACATCTTATACTGGAAAATCACACCATGAGCTTGTAACTTGCATCGATTACTTTAGTTGCTATTTTTAATAATGTTAAAAATAACAGCTGCTTAAAGTTTCGTAAACCTAGAGTAAATATTTATGAAGATATAGTCATTTTTATAAAAAATTAATTTTTTTAGCCTCAAAGTTTCTTTGTTATAACTTTATCGATATTCAATGGAATTATACGAAACTTTTGGAGCAATTTAAGATTAATTACAAAATAGTTGACTAAAAATGTTTAGAAAAATTTGTTAGAAACTGTGCAAGCTATGAGTATTTAAGCTAATTCTTTAATGCTATGCATGCACTAAAAGATTTTAAAAAGTAAACTGCTTTAGAAGTGAAAGAGAAACAGAGAGTGATTGTACTCCGGAATTCTGACTTTTTCGTATCTTTCCAGGTCTAAAAATTAGGGTATGTGATTTTTCCATGTTTTTCAAGACCAATGACTTGCGGACTTCCTCGAATTAAAATTTATAATCAGACAAATTTTTCATTGCAATTCAAAAGTGAGAATTGCGGGTTATAGAATTTAAATTTTGAAACTTTCGCTAAATCGCGTTGATGAAAAATTTGCACTCATTTGATTCTTCTTTTTTTTTCTAAGCCAGAATCCACTATTTTATTCAAGTGATTTAAATATCAAACATCGATTCTCCTATTTATCTGATTTAAAATGTACACATTGCTAATCGTATTCATGAGATTTAAAAATCATACATCGAGATTTGTATTCATGTGATTTAAAAATATAATATCAATTTGTATTTATGGGTTTTTAAAACCAATATCGCGATTCGTATTAGCGTGTTTTTAAAATCGAAAGTGGCTATTCATATTCACACATTTGTAATGTCAAACATTGCTTTTCGTATTTATGCAAGTTAAAAATCTAATATGGCGATTTGTATTTTCGCTTTCATAAAATCCAATATTGCAAATTATATTCAGCGATTTTAAAATACAATGTTACTATTCTTGTAAAAACTAAGTTTTTTCTTACATTAGTTACTACAAAGGAGTGATATTCTTCATTAGTAGATAATTTAATTAAAAATATTAGTTCAAAAAATTATAATAAACATGTATAGTATATAAATTAATATCTTGATATCGAGTTTTTGCACATAAAATTTTCAGGATTTTTCACTTTGTGTCACAAACACCCCTGCATTAAGCAGCTATTCATCATATTTTAACTGAGCTAAAGCTGATTTTTATACTTTCAGAACTCTTAAAATAGGATGTCAAGCCTTTATTCATTTATTCTTGTCCGATGATGTCACATCTCTTGTTGTCAAGGCCTTGAATCTGGAACACAATCATGATACAAGTGAAGCAATTTTTATAGAAGTGCCTACTCACAGAAAGCGGAATTCTAAGCTGAGAGTACAAGTAACAGAATCAAATGCCAAGAAGAGAAAAAAAATAAGACAAGAAAATATTCCTCAAGATACTGTAAATGTGGCTCACTTACAGGATTTAACAAATTTAAACGCTTCAAGTAAATGTTACATTACAATATTTTCTTTCCCCTTCATCTTTCTCCTCTTGTCTAAATAGGTTTGTAGTTACATCAACTAAACTTAATATATTAAGTCACACAAAATTAAATCTTCCCTAATAGGGTAGTTGTATAACACAAGAGTTGACAATATTTTGAATTTTTTTTTTTTACCACTAGTATTAAAAATTGCCTATTGGCATTAATTCGATTGACAAATGTACCTTGTCAAGCCTACACTATTAACAAACAGCTATTATTTGCAGATTTCTTTCCTATAAAGTTGAAACAGTTTATTCTATAAACTTATTTTTGTTGTGTTTAGTCGAGAATATTCTTAGATATTACTTTCTCTTCTTCATGTGTACAGTGGGCACAATAAAAAACCTAATATTTAGAATATAATTTGATATAATGGTCAGACTTTCACGTTACCAGGACTCAATCTTTAATAAGTTAATAAATAAGGATGAATGATATTTTTAGTTACAAAATTAGACACAATGTACTTTCTCTGAATATATATATTTTTGACAGATTCAGACTCTTGACCCTCTAAATATTGGGGGTGTATACAGTTTCTATTCAAAATGATTGTTTCTCTTTGAAAAATAGGGCTGATTTTTCTTGGCTTAGAGTAATGCCAGCATTTTTTCAAAGATAATGATAATTTTTTTTTAGATACTTTGTTGGAATGTTGTCATTTCTATTGAATGCTTTAAATTTTTAATTGAGTTAATTTTGGTAATAGTTTTGAAAATTTATGTAAATTGTTAATAATAAAAATCTTGGATGATCTCTTAAGATAATGTTCAGGAACAAAATGGGCATGAAATCCCAAATGGAATTGGAATTTATGAAACCAAGTTTTCAACTCTTTGGACATAAGTCAAATATAATGTAATTTTTCATTTTTATCGTGACAATTTATGGTAAGAAAAAACAGGTAGAACTGGTTATATAATCTTTATCAAAATAATGCACTAAATACTTATCAGGTCCCTAAATGTTGTTATTTCCTTTATCTTGCAAACTGTACCATTATATTACCTCTATTGATGCTAACCTACTTCCCCTTTGTTTGTTCTTTGCATTGGATACCTAAGTAAAAGTCTTTTCATACTTTTATTTCTGAATTTATTACATCACAAATATCACCTCACATTTCTAAATATTTTGGATTTAAAAAAAAAAAATTTTAAAACCACCAAAATAAGTCTTTCTTTTTTTTCAAAGAAAATTTTTACTTTTTGTTAGTTCAAATTGTATGAAGTAAATATTTTAACTATTTTTATTATGAAGTGACCAAAATATTTTAGTTTTTAACATTTCCAGATTCACAAATATATCTAACCCCAAATGGAACAGATTGTGAAGCACCATATGGACTTGCTCCAGATGAGGCAGTATGTGAATCAGCAGATGGATCAGAAATTAATCATAATCCTGCTGTAACGGAAGTAGAAGTTGAATCTAGTGAACATAAACTGTGTAGATGTGGAATTGGTAAATTAATTTAAATAAGTTGCTGTTGAGATACTTGTTTAATGTTTGAAAATGTTAATTTAATTATAGTTAACTTTAATTACAATAACTTTATATTTTGAATTTATTGTAGTTTTATGAATACTTATTTAAAACATTTAGCTAAATGCACACAAAGATGAGTTTGTCCATAAATTGATATCAAATATTTGAAAATTGAAATCTAGTGTGAAAATATTGCCATTCTTCATGATGGCATGAGAAGTAGAATTGTTAGGACTTCTCTCCCTTTTTTATTTGAAGAAATCTCAAAATTAACACATTACAGCAGCGAGAAAAAAACATTATGGATTTAAATTGTAAATTTTATGGGTTTTTTTTAACACATTGTACATACTTTAATGCTATTTATATACTTTTACAATTATTACTACCAGATTTTCTTGTTCTGAAACTTAGAAAATTTAACTTAAAATAATGGTGACATATATATATATATTAATTATTAAAAGCAGCTATGAATATAATACCTGCAAGTAATATTTAAAGCCTAGTTTTGTTCTCGTTTTATATGCACTTTAAAACATGCAATACATATAACAATAATGTTAATTCTGAGTTCATAATTACAGAAAAGATTGTTTTCCTGTTTTGTTTTTTCCAAATAGCCCTGTTTAGTTTAGCACCCTTTTTTCAATTTGTTATTGTTTCCTTTTTTTGTAATGGCTTTTTGCAATTTGTGGGCAAATAATTATTTTTTTTGGTTTGTGAGAAAATTTATTTAATTGTTTGGTAAATCATTGTGAAGCAATTGTTTTATATTTTAGTAAACTCTGATGTGAAATTTTATGTAATGCTATGGTTTGCATGGAGAATATAAAACTTTTCCCGTTTCATTGTAATATCCCACTGGAAAATTATAACTCTTCAGCTTGGAAAATGATTTTTAATTTTGCACCAAGCTGCAAAATGTGCCATTTATAACTCTTGTGAACACAAATCATTATTTGTAAGTCACATTAACACAAATTGTGATGTAGACTGTGCCAATTTGATCCGTGATATAGGAAACATAAATTGTTTTTGAGAACCGCATCTTTTCACATGATAAAATACAATGCATAATTTGATGAATAGTTTGATAAATCTAGAAAAGGATCGACTCAATTTTTAAAAATTAAATTTCTTGAATGTTATCTATGAGCAAAAAAACAGGGACATTATGGTCAGGAGAATCCTTGTTCAATAAATGACAGTGCATTCTGCTTAAAGGTTGTTTGCTCTGCAGCATGTGACACACTTTTTTGCATATTCTGTTTCTCTTCCTGTTTTTTTATTGAAAAATAAATTACCAAAGATATCACAGTTTACTTACACCAATTCTGTTTGTTTTCTAGGAACATTTGATTTAACGAATCAAGATTTGATGAAAATGGAAGTTGAAGAGCATTATCATCGTTTGGAAGTACTGCAGCTTCAAAAAGCTTATGAAACTGAAAGAATTGAAAAAATGAGACATTTATATGACCTAAAAATTCGATTAGCAGAGCAGGAACTTCAGAACAGTAATTTTTAAGTGAAGTGTAGTTTTTGTCTTTTTTAATCATAATATTTTATTATTGTGGCTCATGTAATGTTATATACTGTAGCTATAATTGAAAATGTAAGCATATTATGTTTAACAAATAATATTATATTTTTCTATTACTTGTTGCTTACTTGAAAACTAGCTGGACAGAAATATTAAATTGCATTTTTTCTTTTAATTTAAAAATTAAAATTGAGAAATATCATTTTTAATACTTGGTTTCTAAACTGACTCATTAATTTTATCAATATTTTCTCTGTATATTTTTTTTAATTTGCTTTTTGAATGTTTTTCTTAAAAAATAGTTAATTTGGTGCTAGAAGCAGCTGTTGTTAGTTACCAATTAAATTGATTTCTACGCTCTTTTTTTATAACAAGTGAATAAAAAACTAAGGAATGAATTTCAATTTTATTTTCATTGGTGCTATGATCACGCTAAAACTACTAGATCAACAACAAATTTTCAACTTTTGTAGGCATACAAAACACTGTGACAATTATGCTTAGACAAAAGATGCCAAATTGGCATGATATTTCTAACATATTAAACAGCTGTTTCAGAACAAAGTTAATACATTATAAACTTAAATTAGACTTTAATCCAACACCCTCAAGACCCAAATAATGTTGGAAAATCAAAATAATCCAATAACTGGTGGACTTTTTCAACTATATTTCTTTATTCAATCATAAAGAACAATGTAATATTAAAAAGAAAGAGAAACTAGCTACGTTTCTGTTTTCCGTTTATTTGCAATTTATTAAAAGCCTGATTTCAGATTTGTCAAGACAATGATTGATTAATATCTCTAAGAATGACAGAAACGTGTGTTAAAATATTTTTAATGCCTGATTAAAGGGTATAAGAAAAGTGATGTGTTGTATAATAAAGCATCAGATTATCAAGGTGCCGTTATATTGAAAAGCTGAAAAAAATGTGGCTAAAGGGAGAAAAAAGTAGGTTGGTTATTAAATAAATTGCCATAACTAAATAATCAGAAATTAAAATTCGTACAAACTTTTTTTATAATGCAACCTGATAATTATGATTGTTTCTTGGTCTAGAACAGAGATGATTGTTCTCCAGAAAAGTCCGGATTTTTCGCTAACTGCAATGGGGAAAGTTTCGGAAATACAAGATCAAGAAATCATCGATCACATTTATGTATAAAAATTCTTGTATATTTTATTTAAAAATATTAGAACTAAAGTTTATACTTGGCATCTCTTTCATTTGTAAATATTTTTTTCTGGTTGAATAAGAAATGTGATTAGAGATAAAAGTAAATTTATACAAAATTATTGATTTGAATTATGCTGCATATAATTTATCTCGAATTTCATGTTGTGAAAATATCAATGATTTAACATTATAAAGACATTAATTTTTTGAAATGCGTAATTAAGGATTTTACTCTCGAAATTTTCAGGATTTTTGAGTTGGGCTCACAAGAATAAAGCAATGTTAAATATAAAGAGAGTTAATATGATTTGACCTACAATTTTAAACAGAAATAAATGTATCAATTATTAAAAATAGTGAACACAGTTCAATTGACTAATTGATTTCGTTCAGATAAAACATTTAACATTTTGCCGGGGGAGGGGGGGAAGAAAGTACAAATGCTCATAGTAAATAATCCTGTTTCTCCTTTTTGCAACTAAACACTGAACGTCATTAATTTCAATTTACTTCCCTTTGTTTTGTTTTGTTTTTTTTTAATTTTTCTATCAAAAGCATGGAAAATATAGTAATTCAATGTGATATTTAAATAGCTTTGTAAAGATGCTTCTTTTTATTTCTGTATCAAATTTTAGTCATTCAAAAAAGAAAAAATATATGTTTTCGAAAACCGCAATTTCAATTCAAAGTTTATTGTATTTAATCAATGGTGTCAAAATACATGCGTCCCAAGTAGAGTTTAGATGTCCCATAGGTGAAACTGTAACCCTATTATACTGTTTTGTGATCAATTGGGTATAAATATAACAAACATCATCTATGGGGAATCAAAATTACTTATGCAAATTATCTAACTTTTGATCCAAAATTGTTTGGTTATATAACCAATTAAATAATGGCTACTTTGATTAAAAAAAATAAGTTTGAAACAAAATTCTGTTGAGTAAACTAAATTATGTATTGAGATACGTTTCTTTGCTTAAATAAAAGATTAGTTGATGCAAACATTTAAAATTTTCTGTATTTCTTTGAAAAACCAAAAAAAAAAAAAAAACAATTGGTGTTTTGAAATTAATGAATGATTGTGTATAGAAATATATAAAATTTTTATTTTCTTACTAAGTGTACTAAGTACTACTAAGTACTTTTCTTATTAAATCAATGCACAAAAATTATGTTCTTATCAAATTCGTAATATTTTAGGTTGTATTTTATTTTTGTTAATAATATTATCTTGTCAGGAACTTTGTGTTTATTCTTTGATCAAACTTGATTTTTAATTATGGCCTATATTTGTTCTGAAACTTTAAAAAAAAATTGTGCTCTGAAGTAGTAGCAAATGTTATTGCTAAATTTTCTAATGTGCAAACTCGAAGATAATTGTTTTAATTTATGTTATATTTATCTCATTGCCAAACTCTTTCAGTGATAATTTGTTAGTATGTTTTTCAGTAATAATTTATTTTTCTTAAAAAGTAAATTTAAAACGGAAACTGATAAATAATTTCAACTTTTTTGTATCTAATTCAAATGAAAAGTCTGTGTTTATAAAATGTCAGAGCAAGATATGAAGCCAAAGTTATGAATAATGTTTGACAAGAAAAAATTTACATCTAGATAAATTATAAGTTGTTTTTTTTTAATTACAATAATTATTCAATATTATTTTTTTAATTACAATATTTTTATAATTACAATAATAATTATAATTAGCTTACAATAATTATTCTTTTAACATATATTTCTTGATTGAGCTAATTTGTTTTAATTTCATAAACAACATACATTTAGTTAACAAAACTGTCTATAACAGCTAAATATAAATATAATTAAATTTTATGATTTATATTATTCACTTTCAGTTTAAGAATACGGAATTTTTATTTTTGAATACTATTATTATCTGTATTAACTATTATTTACATGTCCAAAAAATCACATTAACCATGTATTTAAATCGATACTTAATACTGATTTATATTTTATTCCTGATTGTAAATTACCACTGATTTATATTTTAAATATAAATAAGTAGTAATACCTTGTTATTAATACATAAGAAGTATTAGGTATAACTAAATAGGAAGAATTAAACACAAAACAGTTTCAAATAATGAAACAAGACATTTAATGAGTTTGTATTGGTCTATCTTTCTATTTAACATGTATCTAACTATCTCACATAAACCATGTATTTAAGTCAATACTTTTATTTAAAATGTAAATTGAACACAATACAGTTTCAAATAAACTGAGATGACACATTTAGTAAGCTTGCTTTGCTCTATCTTTTTATTTTTAAATTGAAATTATACAATATTTTCTTTCTTTTCATTTTATTCCTATTGTTTTATTTTTTTTTTCCTTGGAAATAGTAATTAGGAACTGCAATACTCTGCTTGAAAATTTAATCTTTTTAAAAAGCCTTAAATAATAAATTTTTGTTTTAAAAAATTTATTTGGCTAATTAATAAATTAAAGCATAAATATGTAAGCTTCTATGTAATGTAAATTGCTTTTAAAGAGTGATAAAAAGAGAATAAATATGTAAATAAAAATATTTAAATTAAGTTTTGCAATGTATTTATTTTAATAAAAAAGAGGTTGCATATTCACTTTTTTTTCTTGCTTGTAAAAATGCCTTGTCCTTTGCAACCTATATATATTTTTACATACAATACCAGTAAACCAATATTACAACAATAATTTTTTTATTTTATTTTATTTGTTGTTATTTGTAAGTATTTTTCTTGTTGATTTTACAACAGTTAATATTATAAATGTTTTTTCAAAAATAAATCTTGGTTCTTCATTAATGGGCTCTTTATTATTCATTATTGGTTCTCTTTAAAACTGTCCCCCCTCCACCATGGAATTATTGTAAGACACCCAGTAGATCATCAAAGTTAAGCATGACTGGCAGCAGTAAATAAATGGATGGGTGGCTACTTAGATCAGCCTGCGAAGGGGCCGGGGTGCAGAATATCAGTTTTCGATTCTCATTCAACTTCTCTACTGTAACGACTTTGTGCGCTGGCCTTCGGGCTACTAAAGTCCCCATCACCAATAGCCCATTAAATTGTTTTTCAGCATTTTTTTTTTTTTACTGTTCCAATACTATTTGAACATTTATAAACTTAGAAGCAGTTTTTTTTCTTCCAATTCTACCGTAAATTTAATTTGAAGGTGGACTACTTTTTATAGTTTTGTTAATGGTATTATTTTACTTAAGAGCTACTCAAAAATTGACTCTACTACATTAACGTTCTAGATAAAATTCGGTTTTATATAAACAAAAAACTTTTTCAACTGCAATGAAATTTTAGAGAAACTGCAAACATTTCAATTGTAGAGAATGTTAAAATCCTACTGTCATTCTACTGAAGGAAGTTCAACAGATCTTTGAAAAGGTAAAAAATAATTTCGATTTATTTCTAAAAAAGTGCCGTTTTCTTTACCATGAACCATGTAAAATGGATTTAGAACATGCACTGTCGATAATGTTTCAGTGTATGTTTTTTTATAAGTATGTCATAACACAAAGTTTGTCTAAATTCTACTGATCGTGCGAATTCTACAAAACGTGATTTCTATTCTGATGCACTCAGCGCCATTGCCTTGGAATCTGTCACGTCAAGCCTTCCTGTTGAGAGATTTACCGACAAGTCTCGATTTTCCCAAGCTGGTGTTTTAATGATTTTTTCTTTACGTATGAGTGGACATTTTACTTACGCAACTCAGTAGCCTACCAATAATTTGCTGTTTGTCCCTCTCCTTTCAAGACAGCTGGGGAACTGCTAACAGTGGCACCCCACCCAACCCTATAGTGCTGGGGGGCGTTCTCTGGTAAACAAAAAAAAATTATCCATAAAGCATTTTTTTTAAAATTTTATAGGTAATGAAAATCTTTATATAATTGAATTGAATTATTGTAATATCAAGAGCTATTCTCATGTTATTAAGATAAATTATATTTCAATTCAGTAACTTTTTATCATAATAACTAAATTATGATAAAATAATTACTAAATTATGATATTATTACTTTTTATCATAATAATATAATAATTTTTATCATTTTCCTTATCTTAAAATAAAATTAAAAATACTCGAATAACACAGTCATGTTATCCAAAAATTTATACTGACTTTTAAGACAAAAGTGTTCAATGTTATTCTTCATAAATCAGGAAGACACCACCTGCTTATTCTTGTGCATTCTGCAA
The DNA here is from genome assembly GCF_043381705.1 of Parasteatoda tepidariorum. Taxonomy (NCBI): domain Eukaryota; kingdom Metazoa; phylum Arthropoda; class Arachnida; order Araneae; family Theridiidae; genus Parasteatoda; species Parasteatoda tepidariorum. The sequence goes on along the minus strand of NC_092207.1, from coordinate 58,770,802 downwards.
GATTCTAACAAAAAATTACTTTTCAAACAATTATTTGGTTGTGAGGCTTACCAAGCCACTGGAGTTGAATATCTCTGTGTCCCTGTTTTTTATTCACTCCATGCTGTTACTGTATCCCTGTTCACTTTTGACTGAACATGATTACCTTTGTTGCTCTTTGTGTTTAATTAATTTGGGTGATACATCTGACTTTTCATTAATATTATTTGGAGCCAGTAAAAACCGCTTCTCATTCTGGACCTAAATTTTAAAATTATTTTAGTCTTGCGTATTTGTTAAAAAATAAACTCATGTCAAATAAATTTTAAAAAGCTCCTTTTTTAGTATCCTATATTCATGATTCATTATTTTAATAATAAAGATGAATAAAAAAAAATTTGCTAATAAAAGCTCAATCGTTATTTTTTATCAACAAAAAAATTACGACAAATTTGAATATTTAAATACTGTAGTTAAAATATTTTTTTAAAAAAAAGAAATTTTAGAACCTTTTATTTCAGCAAAATTGACGATCGAAGTGGGCTACAGGTGATGCAGAGGAGAACTCTCTATTTAGAACAGTGGTCACCAACTGGCAGCCTGCGGGCCACATCCGGCCCGTGAAGCCTTTTTTTGTGGCCCGCNTTTTTTTTTTTTTTTTTTTTGCTGATAATTTTCGTAAAGATATGGGTTTTAAATACTTTTCTTTCTTTAAAAAAAAATTCTAATTTCTTCGTTTCTGGGAAATTTAACTTACCAACGGTGAAAAAAATTTATTTCTCAGGTAAAAATAAGAGTCCTATATGAAATTTTTACAAAGTTGCGGTCCGCCGTTTGACTGGTGTTTTCATTTGCGACCCACGGCCTTATGTAAGTTGGAAACCCCTGATCTGGAAGTTTGCTTGGAAAAGTTGATAAGAAAGTATTTATTTGGAAAGTTGCCAAGAAAATGCTTACTTGGAAAATTGCCAAAAAAGTATTTACTTGAAAAGTTGCCAATAAAGTGTTTACCTGGAAAGTTGCTGGGAGAAGTTTTATTTAGAAAGGATTTCATGGACATTTGAGAGGAAAGTGTTTCTTGGCAAGTTGTCAAGAGAGTGTATTTTTGGTTAGGCTGCCAAGCGATTTTCATTGAAAAGTTGTCAAGAGAAATTTCATATGGAATGTTGCAATAAATATGAGTATTTTAGCATATTATCCCCAGTGGCTAAATGAAACCCATCCGCTTCAGATTGATTGATATCAGCTTGTCCGGAAAATAAAGGCGACCTGTGCGCAATGCTGATCACATTCATGTCGTCGGTCACTAAATTTTGGAGCATTATTCTTAAATACCTCCCTTAACCCACTATGAACTATTAAAAAAATAATTTATTTCGTTTTTTTTTTTTTTTTTAAATTTTGTCAAATTTAACAAATTAGAGCATAAATTTAGAATTTCAAAAAAGCTGGATGTTGCTTAATGCTATTAAACAGAAATAAGTTGAAACGATGCTTAAAACTTTCGACAGTTACATGTAACATGTTACATTCTGCTGAATGTAAAAAGTGTCTTAAAAAATTGAAATCAAAGAAATTATACTGTGCATAAATTAAACTAATAATAAAATTGAATTTAACTAATATTGAAATGCTTAAATAATAATCGAAATAATTAAAAAGAAATAACTTTACATATTTTAAAGATACCACTAACAAAAAAGTGATAAACTTAGAAATATTTCGTTAAATTATTGATAAACTATCTAAAGTTAATGGTTTTTTATTAAATTAACGATAGTTTATTTGGTGTTTTAAAAATGATGCAGTTGTGAAAAATTATTGATGGGGCTCGTTCCCCCTCTAGACGCTACACTTAAGCTTAGAAACATAAGCTAAAACATTATAAGCTAACAAACAGCACTGATGTCATCTTGAAAATATTTTCAAAACTGAATTGCTAATAATTTATTTTAAAACAATGGTTTCCGCTAAGCGAAAGAGAAAATACCAATTCTTAAATGTCTCCGAATTTAATATGATTCATAAAACTATACGTCCCGCAGTGGACTGATCGTTAAGACACGGTTCCCAGCAGATCACCGAAGTCAAGCATCACTGGCTACGGTCAGTGTGCGGGTGGGTGACCACTTGGATCAGTCTGCGTAGGGACCGAGGGTGTGCGGTATTGGTCCTCGTTAAACTGTGCTACCGTAAAGTGCTCGACTTCGCGTGCAGGTCGTCGGGCTACCGAAGTGGGGGTGCCATCCCCTCTGCAGAGGATCAAAATTGTGATGGCATGTCTTCGGATCATCCTCAAGGATGTTTCCCAGACCGTCGCCAATAGCCCATTGTGCAGCTCTAGTGCGACGTAAATGAACTACCTACCATCGTCTCATACGACAAAAATTGTTGTAATAAATCTCTCATGGGCTGCAACAGCGGCGCAACTCACAAAAATCAAGTTTTGAGATAAGTGTGTTTAAAGTTTTCATTGCTAAGCAAAATGCATAGGAAATACTTTCGTTTGCTTTAAAGAAAACTACCTTCATGTTGAATTATGAGTTGTGAAAGTAATGTTGCTAAAAGAATGTGTAATTTTATACTTAAACCTGTTCTTAGTCCAAAACGCGTGTTTTTTGAGCGAAATGCTTTTACCTGTGAAAACAAATATAGCATATGAACTGTAGCTACGACAGGGCCATTCACACTGCATGCGATTGAGTACCTGAAAGGCTTTTTTCACTTCAGTTCAGGAATTTTCTAAGTTTTCAAAGCAAGCTAAAAGCAAGATTTTATTTTTGATGAAAAAGAGTACCAAGGATACAATAATCAATATACGTTAAAAAACTAACTAAAATAGATTTAAATGCTCTAATTCAAAAGAGGTTTTTGTTTAAAAATTTATATTGCTCTTAATTCAGCTGTTAATTAACATTTTAAACTGTTGTTTGACATAATTAAATTATTTCGTCTGCAGTTAAAGTAAGATGAATGATATTCATACAATTATTTCAAGTGTCATTATTTATTTAAATATATTTTATTCAAAATTTATCTTACTGATTACTACCATATTTATAGAGAAGAATAAATGTTATATAATTTTGAAAAAGAGATTATGGAGCAGTTTTACTGTGCTATATCTTAGTACCAAAGTAATAATAACAGTTCACTTTCTTTTGCTATACGAACTGTCTAACAATCAAAAAACTATCCAGATAATTTTAAATGAGATAAAATATAAAAACTGAAAAGTTGACCAACTAATCCCCTTTCCTTTATAGGGTAGACTATATTTGAAGGTGTCCCTTGATTCTCGCCAAGTTGTGATCGCGGTTGATCGCCAGCTGGGCGATGTTGAAACCCAATCGTGATTCTGATTGATTTAGATTTTAGCGTTATTTTTAAATGTTCAACGGTATATGTAATTTCAGAGGTCCGTTAGTTCTACGTTGGATATCCGCTTGTAAGTTTACTTTTGCTTCTGGTCCTAAAAATGACTACAATAAATAAGATAAATCTTAAATTTCTGTACGATTTGAATAACAATGGAAAAAGAGCAGTGATTTATTGGTGTATGAATGAAGGTTTAATTAGTGATAGATATAAATGTCCTGTTTGTGGAAGTTATTTTTTTTCCTTTTCTTTCTGTGCTTACTTCATTAATTTTTGTTTCGATTCAAAATGCATTTTATTGGGTTTATTAATTTTGCTTATATTGGGTTCATTGCAATTTTATAACGTTTTGGCCGATTTTTGTTGAAATTTTCCTATGTTTTGTTGGAATATCATTATGTTTTGGCAGTTATTCCTGTTACCACAGTGTTCCGCGCAAGCAGGAATGGCGCCAAACATAAGCCGCCATTTTCGCCAAGGGGCACCCTCAAGTATATTTTTACCCCTTTATATAATTTTTTATATTCTTAAAGAAAAAATTATTATAGCACTACATCCAAAATTAGTTTTTTCTGTGCAAAATTATATTAAAGTAAACAAGTTTTTATATTTATGTAAAAAAAATTTTCAATCATTTACAAACAATTTTATTTATAAATGCCTTTGAGTTAAATTTTTTTTATAATTATATGAAATTTTTTTTTTCTTTCAAATTTTGCAGCATTAGCTTTGATGAAAAATGTAGGGGTGAAAATGGATGGTCACTGTGACTACCCAAAAAGTTTTTCTGACATTCAGCAATTTTATACTGTTATCTAGTTAGCCGAATTGGAAACCTTTTGATGTTTAAGGAATAAGTAAGGCATTTAAAGTAAATCCATATGTCATCTTGAAAAATCGCAAATTTTAAACTAACTGTCACTTAGTCATCTATTCTTGGCACTGCTAGTAATAACAAATGTTCTACTTGCAAATTTAAATTTTACAAAGATATTTGTTCAATTATGTGTGATAAAATGTTAAACAGTTCAATGTTTATTTAATGGGGCAAAACTTTTACGATTTGGTAAACTAGAATTTTTTTCCCTTTTGGCAAAAATACAACCTTATCCCATTCCATACAAAATTATTCAAATAAACTTCCAACCACATATACTTTTAATTCCATTAAAAAAAAGGTTTGTTCACCTGGAAAAAGTATGTTTCTTTGTTTGAATTCTTTATATGAATTACTTTAAAGATTTAATCTTCCGAGTTTTATCACTCTGGGTAAAATTGTACAGAAATTTCCTTGCTAAGAACTACTTTTTCTTTATATAGCTTAGAATGAAACTTTTTTTTTTCTCTTTCATTATAGGAAAGTCACTTGGTTAATGTGTAGTAGTTTAAAGTGTGCCATTTATACTTTTATGTTGTTTTTTTTTACGTAAAATTCTCTTCACTATATCTAAAATAAATTTTTTTTTCTTCCTTGTTGCCAACTTGAAATAGATACACTTTATAATGACCAAATAAGTTGTGCCAGTTGACGAGCTTTTCTTCATGTACCTGAAAACGCTTCTAAGACTCAGTTTGAGCTATGACACTTTTATATGTCACTTTTGAAGAAGGTTTGGCTATTGCTATTTTGCCCCAAGCTCTAAAATTTAAAATTATTATAATGAATAATATATAATCCAATTGAACAGATTTTAAGAGGACTAACACCCTACAAAATAAAAATAAAATTTTTTTTTATTTATTTCTTTTTTGTCTAATCATATAGTTAATACTTGACTGTTTTTATACATCCACAGTTTATTTGTAAAACCAAAATCTGTTGTACAAATATAACCTCGAAGAGTTAGTAACTAAAATTAAAATATTGAATTAAGGAGCATATGATAGAAAAGTTAATTTTCTCTCTTTGAATAAATCAAATTTTTTTATACTATGGAATTTCATAAATTTTTTTTTTCCATTATAGAAAATAGATATGGTTTTTACTGTAGGGGATCGATTTGAAAGTTTTAGTGCCTTCCTAGGAGCTTTGGAAATATTCAAGGTAGAAACTAATACAGATTTCAAAGTCTATGGGTCAAAGTCATTAGATGTAGCTAGACAGTATCATCCTAAAAGGCTTGCAAATGTTCCAGCAATATTAAAGTACTATAATATTAAGTTTATATGTAGATATGGAGGCAACTTCAAGAGAAGTAAAAGTTCACAAGGACTTCGAAACACATCGTAAGCATTTATTAATTCTTTGATTATTAAAAAACAGAAAAAAAATTATGTATCAACTAAAACACTATATTACATGTAAAAAATATGTGTTTATGATATTGTGCTTGCAGCTTTTTATTAAGTCATGATACTAAGGTTGAAAATTTTATTGAAAACAACAATATTTGATAAACTTTTAAATATGTGTTGTATATATATTTTTTATTACTAATGAATTTCATTAAACAACCCATCAATAAAATTTGATGCCTAACTTAGGATGGTTAATTACAGTAGTAACTAAATTCATGTTCTAGTGATCAGACTTTCAATTTACAAAGATGCAATCTTAATTGTTCCAAGGTCTATTAGATTTACTTTTTATTTTATATGTAGTTCAAGAAATCAGAGACAAATATCTATTTTTTCTGGATTAATTTTTTTTTAGTGACAGATTTGTGTTTTGACTTTCAAAATGTCGGAGATTTCCAGATTGTGAAATAAATAGCTGCAATCTGGAAAGTGCACTTGATTGTTTGATCAAGTAAGCAAATAAAAGCTTTGATTTCTTAATGTTAATTTCACATTTTTACACTAAGAAAATTTTGATTTAATGAATTCAGTTCTTCGAAAAAAATATTTTAATTAGTTAATCCTCAGAGGTATATTTTTGTACAAATTTTACTTTTTAGCGCAACGCTTAAAGTTTAAGTTTTAAAATAAAATTATACTTTTTTTTCCTATGTCTTTGGAAATAGATGGATTAGAATACTTTTTGAACACAATTTTCAAAGCCATTTGTCCAGAGATAATACAAATAATTTAATTTTGTAATATCTAGTCTATAAAATTTTGTTTATAATATAATGTAAACATTTTATATCATTAAAACTCTATAATTTTAAATGACAAAATACAAAATTGGACTGGAACCAGTCAAGTGATTTTAAAAAATTTAAATATAAAAATGCTACTCTTTTTGTCATTACTCAGAAACTATTCAGCCAATTATACTGAAAATTTGTATTTAATCATTTAAAACTACATAGTTACAAATTTTTTAAAAAAAATTTTTTTACTGTAGTTTTTAGCCATTCTTGAATTAAATAACTAAATATCTTTAGACTAATAAGTTTCATACTTTAATGCAAAAAGTTTTTGATTTGCTGAAGAAGCAAACCAAAAACTTTTAACCTTGCAGGACTCTTAAGAGTCCTGCAAAGTTAGATACTTGACATTTTTGATTTTGTTGAAATTTTCAGGATATTTTCTTTATGTAAAACTTCAGTTTGCTAACAATTCAAAGGCAATAAAAGATTTCTGCATAAAAATACAGTTATGAACTTTATTTCACTTATCAATTTAAAAGTCTTATAACTTTTAAACTGTTAATGTAAAAATGTGCCTATCGATTACTTAAAAAAATAAATTGGAACTTAATGTCTTCCTTGCCTGGATAGCAATGTTAGAGGCATACATATATATGACTCAGAATTTCCTCTTCATAGAGCAGGTCATCCGAAGCAAAAGATTAAGATGGCTTGGCCATATCTGGAGAGGTCCAGAAAACAATGCAGTACAAACAGCCATCTTTAAAAATCCTTCTGGATCTCGGGCCAGAGGAAAACTTCCAACTAGATGACTAAATGACTCTACTCAAGATCTCAAAGTAATAAAGATTAACAACTGGAAAAAGTCGCCATGGATAGGAGGCGTTGGAGGCTACTCGTGGTTGAGGCAGCCAAGGCCTGTAAGGGGCTGTCGTGATGAAGAAGAATTTCCTCTTTTCTATATAAAACTTAAATAATTTCTTAAGTATTAGATTTATCGATTTGGGTAAAAAATTTCATCAGAAACATATCGCTCATGGGTTGCAATAGTGGCACAACTCACAAAACAGGCATTTTGGATTAAGAACAGGTATAAATAGAAAATACACATTCTTTTCAGCAGCAATACTAGCACGCTCATAATTCTACTTGAAGGTAATCTTTGTTTAAGCACACTAAAGCAATTCTTATGCATTTTCCTTAGCAATAAAAACTTTAAACCCACTTATCTCTAAACTTGATTTTTTGAGTTGTACCGCTATTGCAACCCATGAGCGATATCACTTGCCTAGATAATGAATATGTTTTGCCCTATTTCCCCCCATCCACCTCAGTAAGTTCTTGATAGAGACTAACACTCACTTTAGAGGAGTATTAAGCATAAATCACAAAGCAATTCTAATTTTCCCATAACTATTTCTCAGTCTATGCCTTAAGTATAGGGCCTTATTATATTAAGAATCAGTAACCTATGATTTTGATTTGATTGATTTTGTTTCTTTTATACTTAAGGCTTCTTGTCCAATCAGTTTTATACTTGTCTAGTTTTGGCAAAGGCAGTTAATGACCTAGAAAGTTGTGCAAAATTTCAGTTTCTTGCCACTTTAAGGTCACACTTAATATGCATCACTGAATGTTGATTTTCATAGGTACTACTAATTAGTACGCATTCACAGAAATATATACGCTTATGGATCACTGCTTACACTAGAAGACTTTGATAGTCTTATGATTGATGAAATATTATTTTTAAAAAATAGCCTTATTTTTAAGATTTTTGAATGATCTTTGACCTTCGAGTTCCACCAAGAGTATTTATGTCTTAATAGCTAGTTTGGAAGTAGTAGAACACAAAATGCCTTTAATGCCTTTGTTCACTCATTTCACAAAAAGTTTTACCCCTTGTGAATAGATGGTTTTTTTTTCATTTTTTAAATTTCAGAAGTTTTTACATTTTGATTCAGTAAAAAAATTTTGACTTAGGAAGAAAAAAAAATTGCAAAATTGAAAGAAACATATTTCTAATAGTTTTACCTACAGAACATGTCCTGAAAGTTTCAACAAAATCAAAAATGTCAAGCATCCACCCTTGTCTGATTTTTTTTTTAAATACGGTATCTTAAATAGTTTTAGATATATATCAGAATACACAAAAAGTAAAATTATTGAAGGGCTCAAATTTTCAACCACTCTCCGATCAACTTTCTAAAGTTCTCGTGATTTCAACCACTCTCTTATTGGCACCATATTTAGATTAACTTAATGTTAAGTATTATTAAGATTTCAATTGTCTTTTCGAATTTCTATGTTACTGCTTCACTGCAATAACTTATAAGTGTTCAAACAAGTGTATTTCATTATTGACTAAAAAGGCTTATTTTTAAAACTAGAAAAAAAAAAGGTTTTTCTAGTTCTAAAAATAATTTATGCGTTGGTGCATGCTCATTACTATTTTTTTTTTCCTCAAAAAACTAATCTTAATTTTGTGATCTATGTTAGAAATTTTTTATTATCCTGTTAATAATTAATATAATTTAAAATAATTGAAATGTATCTTTCTGAATATTTTTTTAAAAATAGAATTTACAGAGAAAGAAATGATTTTTAGTATCACAGCTTCAAATTGTTGCTTAAACAAATGTTTCTTCTTATTAAACTAACGTTTTTATTTTTTTTTTAATTTATTTTTAGGACTAGGATAATTGGATGTGAAGCCTTTATTTATTTAACATTATCTGAAGATTCTAAGGCTCTAGTAATTGGAAGCTTATGTTTAGAACATAATCATGATTTAACTCGGACATTTGAATATGTACCCAGGAAAAAGCGAAGTCGTGAACTGAGAATGAAATTAAACAATATAGAAGTTTATCAGCAAGAAAAGTTGAAAAACAGAAAAAAACCATTGGTACAAAGAATGATTTTTAAACGGAGAAAAAATGTAGAAAGTTCAGTTTTCGTAACACAGGATTTATCAAACTTAAATGTATCAAGTAAGTCTCACATTATTTCTTCTTTTATATCTTTTTATTTAATATCTTTTTCTTTATATCTTAAACTTAATTTCATTTTAAAAATTGCATACAGTGTTTGCCTTAACTGGTCTGTTAACATAATAATGTAATAAATATGTATAATTTTTAAGAAGAATATTAACTATTATTTTGGCTATTGTATGCAACAATTGCACAAAATTTAAGAAACCTAGCTTAAATGTGTTTGAAGATATGAACATTTGTATGGAAAAAAAAATTTCTTTATCTTTCGTTTTTTTGCTATGACTTTAAAAATATTCAATAAAATTAAACAAAAAATTTTTTGAGCAATTTAAAATTAATTGCAAAATTATTACTTTAAAGTTTGAGAAAAATTTGTTCTAAACTGCGCAAGTTATGAATAGTTAAAGTAGTTTTTTTATACTACACATGCACAGATTGAATGAAAACTTTTTCTTCCTTAATTTTTTAATGAATCGTATTTGGCAATTAATAAAAAAATTCCGATTTGAATATCCTAAAAATTTAAAAAGTTTCAAGCAATTTTCTAAGTAGTTTTCGTAATTTTTTAAAAAAAGCTTAAAATAGTTAAAGGTTTTCCACAAATTTCATTTTGTACTATTAAATGAGATTGATAAAATATTACCCTCATTGTTTGGAATCTCCCTCCATTAAAAGTATCTTCTCTTTCGCATGTTTTGTTTTCTTATGCAATCACATTTTGCCGTAGGAACGTTTATTGTAAGGCATTATCATTTGTTATTTAATTTTGTATTATAATACAAAATAATATTCTAGGAAATCCCTTATTATTTTGAGCTTTCTTTAAAAAAGTTTAAAAAAAATTGCTTGAAACATTTTAAATTTTTAAGATATTCAAATCAGACTTTTTTTATTAGTTGCCAAATACATTTCACTACAAAATTACAAAAAAGAAAGAAAAAAAATTTAGTTTTTTTCCCCTTATATATTGCATAATTTTAAATAAATTTTTTTTAATTATTAAATTTTAATTTATTGTATTTTTAAATTTTTATTACAAAATGACTTAAATATTTGGCTCTTTTCATATATAGATGAATATGCGCAAATATCAGGGCCATATGAAGCAGAATCAATGAACAATCCTGACAACAATTCTTCACATTTTGTGCAAGAAGGGGAAGGATCAGAATTTGTATCTGGTGAACAACTGTGTAGATGTGGATTTGGTATAATATTTCAAATAAATTATGTTTCTAACTTTATCAATAACCAACAATATAGCTAACAGTAAAAGGGAAACAAATCATGAGAAAAGTAAATGTTTATTTTAATGAATTTTTTTTTCACATAAAATCTGCAAGCGAAAAGTTTCTATCATGCATTAGTTTTGATTAGACAATGCTAACACAATTTTTGATGATTTCTAAAAAAATGAGAGCAAATTATGTCATGTAAATTTTTTTTAAAAATTAAATAAAAACTTAGTTGAATTTTTATTGAAATATCAACAGAATTTGAACTACATAGAATTTCAATTACTAAACTACAGTGTGTACACTATTATTATTTTTATAGTTTCTACATAAATAAAGGTCTTTTTAATAATATAATAGTATAATGTTATTCTGATATAGGATTTATCTAATGAGTAACAAGGCTACCTGGGTGAAATTGAAGCAGATTTGCTTCACACACATAAAGAGTGTAATCACTGTATATATGTAAATAAAAATTTTCTTAAATTTTTCTTGGAATTGTATTTATCCATTTAATAAATTCTGATAATTTATTGAAAAAAGCATTGAAGCATAATAAAAATAATGTTATCAATATTTTTTCCTTTGGAATCTTAAATTACGATATTAAGAATTAGATCTAACAACAGGGTGCGTAGCATTTTTAAAAAGTGCTTAAAGGTGCTTTTAAAAAGTACTTAATTTTTCCTTTTTTAAAATAAGATATATTTTTTTTTACCATGTCTACTTTTGCCTCAAATTATGCAAAAATCGTAGTTTTTACATTGTTCTATTTAACGTTTTCTCTATTCATTCAACCACAATCTGTTTTGTATACAGTTGGTCCGCTGAACATGAAAGCGCTGATCATGTTACATGTTTGATGAAATACTTGCGGGAGCGCATATACTGAGCTGAAATCAGTGGAGAGGTTTATTGCACTCTGATATGCATTTTGCAAGATATTCTCAATTTTAGACTTCATTTGCAGAATTGCGGGGACCAACTAAATAATGACAAATATTAAATTTTTTTTTCTCTTGTTAATTTCATCGTTACTGAAGCGTCATCATCTTCATCAATGGCAAGCTAATGGACTTCTTGTGCTGTTCTATTTATAGATCAGTACCATAATCTTTGAATTTGACTTGAGGACCATTCACTAAGTACATATTTTCATGTAAGTTCTCAGAGCAGTCGAGAATCACGAAGCTTCATTACCTCAAAATTTCCATATCCTGTTTATTCATTTAATATAATAAAGATAAGAATTAATTGAGATTTTTAAACGTAAAATATTTTACCTGAAGGGCCATCCACTAATCGCATAGTTTTTTTTAAAAACTTTTATTGTACTTAATTACTTTTTTAAAGACTATTATTTTTTTACTTATTAATTATTATAATTGTTTTATTACTTTTAAAATTTTCAGTGCCCTTAATTTGTTTTAAAAAAAAAACTTAATATTTAAAGGCAAGATTTTTAAAAAATATGAAGTAAGGGGCTTTCAATATTTTAAATGCAGCAAAAAATCTTGTTATTCAGATTTGTCATTCCAAAATACTTCAATTCATCTCTTAATGATTTGATTTAAAAACAATTGAAATAAGAAATTTAACTATCTCAGATTTGTTAAATATTATAAATGTAGAGACTATGTAATAATTTACTTCTGACAAATTTATTTAGTTTCAATACTCATTGTTACATTTCGAAAATATTTTATTCATTTCATTAAAGAAATACTGAACCAAGTAATGAATTTAAATAGAAAATTTATTAGGGGCCATTCACTAATTTTCATTTGTAATATAAATTTATTAAAGTTTTCTTAGTTTACTTAATTCTTTACATACTTTTATAAATTCGGTATGATCAATAATATTAATCTTGTAAATGTTTTGTTGACTATGCTATTATAAATAACATTTATTTAAATTTAAAAAAATACACTCGATAACCATTTTAAAGAATAGTTAAATTAATTAGAATTTTGAATTAAAACTTTTTACATAATTAAATAAGGTGATTATTAATTTAAAAAATAATATGAGCTTCTCAATAATTAATGTATTTAAAATTTTGATAAAATTGTTTTTATGGTATCTAATATTATCAAGAAAAGAGTTCTTTGTCGATAACTAGTTATTTTATCATTATCATGTAAAGTCCTTGAAAATTATTTTGCATTTTGTTAATGTATATATGAAGAACTTTCAACATTAGGAAGAAAACTATTTTACTAGTGCACAGATCCTAATTATGATCTTTTTTTAAAGTACTTAAAAATATTGATTGATTAAAAGGTTCTTATTTTTTGTTGAAAAATTTGGCTGCGGACCCTGAAAAATATTTTTTTCTTGATCATTGCATTAATACCTAAGTAATATTTTTTCAGCAATGTTCTAATTAATATATTTTTTTGTATACTAGTAATATTAAATTCTGTGAAATCAATTGAAAAATTATATTTTTTAAAAAAATGAAATATACCCTGAAAATGTTTTATTTGAAACTCCTCAACAAAGAGTTATTAAGCAGCAATTAATATTTAACTTATACAGCTATAGTGAACCTTCAAGGGACCGAAATTTTGGTTCACTATAACCGGGACTTCACTAAGTCCGTTTTGCAAATAATTTTAACTAATAGTTCCTAAGTCCCCTCTCACATTATTTAAATCAATGACCAATAAAATGAAATGCAAAACGTACTGAAACATAATACATAGCAACAAAAAATGCATTAACTTGTATTTTTTATTGCTCTTTGTCTTGAGTACAAAAAAAATAGTAATCTTTAGCTGAAGAGCAAATCCTCAACATCTGATATGAAAGCTCTTCCAACTCTCTGATAATTTTTCCTGGATTTATTTTATCCTGCTTTTTAAACCTGTCTAATGAGCCATTCGAGCACATAGAAGTTGTCTCACCAAATCGCTGAGCAATTTCATTGGCTTTGACTTGACGCATTTATCCAGATACTGGAAGATTGCGGCTTCTTTGAATGCTGTACCAATTCAATAATGCTATTCAATAAGGAAGAAAACAAGAAAAAATGCTTATTGCTACATTCTATGCTATAGATGGTTTCAAAAATCGTATATGTAGCTATTTATTTCGAAGTAGAAATTTCAAAATTATTACAAAAAAAAATGAAGAAAATAAATCAGTCAAATAATTAAAAAGTTTATAATATCCAACTTCCTTCTCTTTTGTTAGTTCACTATTTCCACAAAAATTAACATTACACGTGTGTAGCAAGGCGCGGTAGCGAACATTTCCTTCACTATATGCGGGAGTTCATTATAAACGGTGTTCACTATAGCGGTGTTTGACTGTATTGACATTAGCATTGTTTAATATTTAACTTAATGTATGCAGCTTTAAGGTTTCTTCCTGAAATTTGTCAGGATTGAAATTGAATTAATTTAATACAAAGTAGTTGGAGAAATTTTTCTTCGGAGTATAAATTTATAAAAGGGCCAACTATGCTAATTGTGAGATAATTGGTACAATTTTTCTTGTGCTACGCTTCCTAATGCCATGTGTGACTATATGTAAAAATTTCTAAGTATTCAAAGGGTTTATATTTCAGCAATAACACAATAAAATAAATTTGTGTTAATTAAGTCAGTTTATATCAAGTATCATAGTTTTAGTTTAATGGATTTATTTTCCAGGAACATCGGAATTAACTAAACAAGAGTTGATGCTAATGGAAGTCGAGGAACATAATCATCGTTTGGAAATATTAGAGCTTCAGGAAGCTTTCCAAATTGAAAGAATTGAAAAAATGCGATACTTACAAGATCTAAAAATTCAAAAGGCAGAACTGGATCTTCAGACTAGAAATAGTGAATAGAATATTGTTTTTAACCTGGTTTTGTTCTATATAAGTTTTGTTTTACATGACATATTGAAATTTTTATATTGTAAATACACGTTAATCAAATCTTGTTTTTATTTGTAAAATATCCTTTGTATGCAATAAAAATAAAATTTGAAATTAAAAATAAAATTTAAAAATACATTGTTCTTTCAAATAGTCTTAACATGTAATAACAGAGCATTTAGTCATTTTTATTCATAGCCTATTGTAATAAATGATTGTTCCTTATTCACAAAAGAAAAGAAAAAACGCTATTTAGAAAAAGTACGTTAACTGTATTGTTTAGACTCTGAATAATCTACAATTTTTATGGTTGTTCGAAAATGATTTGAAAGGTATAATTGTGATATATTAGCTGTTTTTAACAAATTATTAATTATATAATCATATCAAATAAAATTCTTAATGATGCAAAAAAAAATCTTAATGTGAATTAAGTCACTTATTTTTTTGTAGTTAGTTTATTACTCAGTAAAATATGAGTGGTATCGAAAATGTAACCTCATTACATCTTTTAGTATTATAATAAAAGAAATTGCCTTGCATTTTTAAAAATTTTAATAACAATACCATTTGATAATAAAAGTTATTATTTCATATATTATCTTATATCTTTGAATAAATGAATTCTATAAATACCTGTGAATTTTTTTTTATTTACACGCTTAGTTCCAAAGTGAAAACATAAAAAGTAAAATAACATTAAGAGCTGAAGTTTTTAATTTAACTGTCTTGTCTATTCAAAACTAAATTTTCCGCAAGAAACTTCTTAATGATCCTTTTGAATAATTGTGATTTATATTTAAATTTACGTGCAATTTTACCATTCATAAGAGTTTTCTGTAATTTATAAATTCTAACAGATCGTAAACCTAAAACAAAATTAATATCATAGCATAAAAAAAGTGTAAGGTTCGCTATGTTTTGAGTGTTCTCCCTTATTTGGCTATATTTGTTTAAAATTGCACCGTTCCTTATCTTTTGGGGGGTAGCGTCATAGCAAGCTTACGGATTCTTCCTAATTCAAGTGTTGTTTGTTTCACTGAAAGTTGGATTGAAAGAGTGCGTTATATTGAAAGCACTACTAGTATAATTATATTGGATGGTTCGTTTTTTCAAATTATATGTCGTAAAAATCAGTCGGAAGTAGTAACCGGGAAGTCTTACGGCCAATTTTAACCCCTAGCGACATCTGCGCTTAGCTTTACAAGGTCGACCATCCCTTCGTTTAAAAAGTTATCGAGATGTTGTGAAATACACAAAAAGTAATCTAACCAAACTATTGGGATTAACTTAGATTGTGTCTATGGCTACTCCTTATGTAATATATGTTTTGAGGGCAAGAAATCCATAAAAAAAAGGTATATGTTAATTCAGATAAGTATATTTTTGTGTCTGATTTCTTAACTTATATCGTCTGCACATTTGAATTTACCCTCTCGAATCATTAAGTTTCAGTCCTAATACCTGAAGATCTGATCATTAGGATCATAAATTATTCAGGTAGTTTTGTTTATTTGTTTGCCTACTGTACATAAATATTGCTTTTGCTCGGAAATCTATGAAAGAAGGTTCCTCAAAATTATAATTTATTGATGACTATTGTGGCTGTCGAAATGAGCTACAGGTGGCGTAGAGCAGAGTTGTTGTAGTTCATTTACGTCGCACTAGAGCTGCACAATGGGCTATTGGCGACGGTCTGGGAAACATCCCATCACAATTTTGATCCTCTGCAGAGGGGATGGCACCCCCGCTTCGGTAGCCCGACGACCTGCACGCGAAGTCGAGCACTTTACGGTAGAACAGTTTAACGAGGACCAATACCGCACACCCTCGGTCCCTACGCAGACTGATCCAAGTGGTCACCCACACTGACCGCAGTCAGTGATCCTTGACTTCGGTGATCTGTTGGGAGCCGTGTCTTAATGATCAGTCCACTGCGGGACGGCGTGGAGCAGAACTCACTACCTATGGCAACACTTTGCATGCTTTCATCATTAGTGTGTAGAGAGTTATGGAAGAAGGAAGTGTTTCGATGCAAACTTCTCAGCGTACGTTGAGCAGTTCGCATCGAAACACTTACAAATCCAGCAACTTCATTCATCGTATGACCATGGGCGAGGCCAAACGCAAATGCCCCTTTCTGCTACTCTATAACATCCTTACACTTATCTATATTTACACACAATTTCAGCTTTAAACAAAAATATCTCACTGATAGCTACTTGCCTTTGATCTCGTTGAAGTAGTGTGCACGCAGTTGAACACGTCACTTGAACACTGCGTCATCTAACGAAACCTAACGATTCAACAGTGCTAATTTTTGCAATAGGGTGACTAGAGTGCAATAGGGTGACTAATTTTTTGTCCGGTGAGCGTATTTTGTCTAAAATTGATTACATCAATAAGATCCTCACAATCACCCATGATAAGCATCCTCATGATCAATCAGTTCGCAGAACAGCCTCCTCCTGATCTCTTTGGTTGGCTCTGAAGAGATTCTCAGTACATATAAGTTGCAGTAAGAAGGCTCCATTAATTTGCCTTTGTGATCAGCTTTCGTACATTTAGTACAAAAATCTGAATTAGTTAGAATTCTCTATCAATATATCAATTGATTATTTCAATTGATATGATGTTGACGTTAGTCGCCTTTGTTACGGCTGCGTGAATATTATTTGTTTTCTAATAAGAAAATAGGATTTTGAAACCAATTAAAACTCATTTTTATGTAGTTTTAAAGCAGTTTAATGATATATATTTTAAAATAACTTTTATTGTAAATAACGCTTTTACGTACATGTTTAAAACTCGTTTCTTCAAGGAATAGTCGGTTACTTTTTTAAATCATGGATAGAAATGAAAGAACTGCTTCCCCGAATGTTAGGCAAAATGTCAGTTTTAAATTTACAAAAACTTCATCTTCAAAATCTTTGTCTGGTAATAAACTGGAAGAACCTGTTAAACCTAGAGACTATGTTAAATCTGTTGATGAGAGTGAAATTAAAAGGTAAAATAAATTTCATTGATCATATCCTAAGAATTATTCCGGAATATTTGTGTTCGTTACGGGGTATTTTACAGCTAAATTCTTAAATATTTTAATATTTCGCCCCGAGGTTACACAAATAAGAAAATTCTTAACTACTTTTAATACATTATGTCATAATTTAAGAAGTCCTTCTTATTATAAGAAATTCTTTTATTACATTATTCTAAAATACTAATTGAGCCTATTTTTTTATTAAACAATTATGTTATGTGACGCATGGGGCATTACGAGGCAATTATTGTAAAATAACTAGGAGTGCACAGCTTGAACTAGGCTCCTGAACATAATGAAAAAAATTATATAAAATACTCTTGAAAAAATAACCGGAAATATTGAATTACGCAGTTGAGTTTTTGGCACTCTAATTTTGTGCTGATTCAATCTTAAATTAATGTGGTCTCCCAATAATTTTTTTTCATTATCATTTCATTTTTTACATCATTTCACTTCATTTTTATCATTAGCGCTGTGCATTTCTACATAGTTTTAAAAATCTCACTATTTTTAATGCAGCAATAACACAATACGTGAATTTTAAATTTGTGTAGTAGCTTTTGACGTTAAATTTATGGTGACTTATTATATTCTATATAACTATTTATAAATCTTTATACATTATGCAAAATGCACTTATTAAATTAGTTGCTTCTGTGGTCTTTAATTTTAATACAGTGTGTTAGAACTTTATTTCTATATAAAAGATTTCTTTTCTATAAATTTGTAATTTTTTTTTAGTACTGCACCAGAATTGAAATCTCAAGAGCTAGTCATACCTCTTATAAGAAAGAATAATTGGAGAGTACCTGAAACTTCTCAACCAAAGGATGGTGAAGCTACACTTAATGAGCTTGCTCTTAAAGAGCTTCTTCAAGGTAATTAGTTGAACTTATTTATTATCATTCATATAACCGATGTGATATCTCACACTTTATAGATATTATTTTGTTTAACAAGGTGGATATATAGACATTTGAACTTAATACAGAGAGAAGTAAACACATATGATGAGAGCACTCTTTATTTTAAACTTCAATATCTTGTAGTGTTTAAATCAGTTTTTAAGGCTAAAAATCTTTTACCACGTACAGAAACAAACTATATCTTCTTGGAGCATCTTTTCTATTTGGAGTTACACGGGAGCAGACTTAGATGAAATTAAAAACTTTCTGCAAACAAAAAATCTCGATTGAAAAACTTCCAGCACGCATTTATGTAGCTAGTTTTTTAAAAATTTTTTTTTTTTTAGATTTTGTAGAACTTTATATTGATTTATACTGTAGGGATGAGTTTGATTAAAAAAAAAAAAAAAAAAGGCTGAAAATAGAAATTCAAAGTGGTGTGCAAAAATGCTTTTTAAATTATTGAAATTGCAATACCATGATATTTTTATTGTACTTACTTTTTGGGCTTTTTTCCCCATAAAAAAGTTGAGGTTTTTTTCTAAACCATAATCATCACAGTTCTACAGTTCATTGCAAATATATATATTTCTAAACAAATATACAGTTATATAAATTGATTTAAATATGTGCAAAATTTTCACCTATTCTCTCTCTCTCTCTTTATACATATAAGTTTTCAAATGCCATGTATAAACAATTGTATGAACCACATCAATTTCAATAGTTTTTCATTTCAATTGATGATTAGTCAAGTGTACGAATTTGAATTTTAAAAGCTGAATGGAAATGATAAAAATTTTAACTCATTTTGCCTTTAATTAAAAATCTTACTGTTAGACTTATTTATTACAAACCATGATTTAATCAGATTTAATTTTAGTCAGGAAATTTTCAATAGATTATTGGTTTTAATACTGAAAAAAAACCTATATAAAACCATGTTATCACAAGCAATACAACTTAAAAAGGAAAATTTCCTGAGCTTCTTAAAAATTATTTCATTGAAGCTGTCTAAAATATGTATCACACATTTGTAATGACCTACACAGGATATGAAAAAATATAATAAATTGTATATCTACTGTTATTCATGTTTCTGTATGTTCCTGACCAATTGTTTTCAAAACAGAAAATATGACAGAGGTAGAAAAAAAAGCAATCAGATAACATCTTAAAGCATACTGCAGGGTTGCCACAGGCTACTAAAATGCAACTATGTGCTACTATTTTCGGCTTTAGGCGACTTTTTTTGCCTGAAAAGGCTAAAAAAGCAACTATTTTCAGGAATAGGCGACTATTAGGAGACTTTTTTTACTCTTGGCAAAGTTTTTTCGTAAAAATGAAAGTTACTTTTCAGAACATTAACAAAAGAAAGCAAACTTTTATTACAATCATTTATGTCCTAAGAGCCAAAAATTTAAATTTCCATTGGATTTAATAAAGTACTTGTTATATTTTCTCTCTGGTTTTGTTACTTTTAATTGTTTTTTCCTTCTATTAACATTCATATTTTATTGCAATACGACTTTTATTTAGGTACCTATTTTCTAATATGTATACCTTTTATATTTGTACAAAACTTTTTTTTTAATTGGAGCATAGTTAGGACTGGGCGATAAATCAATGTATCGCGAAAAATCGATTTAACGCATATATCAGTAGGCCGATGTAGTGACTTTCGTTTTAGGCGATGCATCAGAAATCTGATTTAAGCTGCCGGAATAAGATTACAATTGCGGTTTAACGATTTAGTATGCAAGGATCCTTGACCAGGCTACCGCTGTTACCGCAATAATGAAGACGATTTTGATTTCGTCTAGCTGCAGAGATGTAGATAGCGTTTTGCTATTAACATGATGTTAGTTTCGTGATGTTGAATGACGAAGAGATATAGAACGCAATGCATAGTTTCTTTATGTCCATTTTTGTCTTTGGGATTTTGCGTTTTTTGAAGATTATTTTCAATGGGACTTAAGTCATTTTGCGATCATTGTGCATTTTATTTCGTCAGAAGTAATTGTCTGGTTTCTTGTAAATTATTTTCAGTGAGACTTTTGCAGCGATCGTTTCGTTCTGCATTATTTCATAATGATTCTTGTCAATTATTTTTAATAGACCTACTGTTACTTTGCGATTGCTGCACAATCGCTGTTATCTTAAATTTTCGTTCTGAACTCAATAGATCAAGTCATTGATTTTTTTCAATTATTGTTTATTTTAAGCGATACAATTTAATAGGGGTATTTTGTATTTAACTTTGTTATAAAAAGTTAGTTTATTTAAATTTATTAAATGTAGGTAAGTATAATAATTTGATTGTTTTTCAACCAATAAATGCTCAGTCGTTTTTAATTATAAAAAAATTAAAACAAAGCTTACCTTTATTTAATTTGCTTTTATTTTTGAGAAAGTGAAAACAAAGTTTTAAAAAAATTTGGCTATTAGTTAAAACAATTTGTTTTTAAAATTAAATAAAAAGTTTAGTAATGTTTTGAGGTTTTTAATAATTTAACATTAGTACTTAAAGTATTTTTTTTAAATTTTAATTAAAATTCTTTCAATACTTGTTTGTTTTATAATTTGTTAGATAGTCAGTATCATTTTTAAACAAATAAATCTTTAGTCGATTTTATTTTCAAGAATGAAAATAATAATAAATAAGTAAAAATATTTTTACATTTATTAAGTACAGAATTTGACCATTAGTTAATACTACTTTTTATTATTTTAAATAAGTAAATAAAAGGTCTAATGATGTTTCAAAAGCATGTTTTTTTTAAGCAAATAATAATAAAAAAAAATTCTAAAGTAGGGGTGCACAACCTGCTACCCGCGGGCCAAATGCGGCCCTTCGACTGCTGAAATGCGGCACGCGAGAGCTTCTAAACACAATAAATTTTTTTAAAAAAATGGCAATTTTTAATCGCATTTTTAAGTCATCACGTTTTGACGCAATCAATTTTAACAGATTCTTTAGTAAATGTACGTTTAAGCCAATTTTATCGCAAATATAAATGATTTTTTTTTTTTTAAACAGTTATTTCCGCTTTTCTGCGTGATTTCGAAAACCCGGAATTTTTATTACGACACGAGTTTCAGATCGCAAATTTAAATAATCACTTTTTGTGCACTTTATTTGTGACGATTTCATCTTAAATCTAAGTGATTTTTTATCTTTTTTTTGCAATTCTTTCAACAATTTTCAACAATTTTTTTCGGCAGTTATTGCTATGCCTTCCCACGCATTATAAAAAATTCCAATTTTTCTATTACGACATACAAATTTTAAATCATGCATTTGACACGCTTTATTCGTGTTGAGTTCAGCATAAATATATTTTTTCCCAATTATTTCTATACTTTTCCACGTGATTTTGATGATCCTGTTATTTAACTAGATGTTATTACGACACGTGATTGTTAATCATGCAATTAAATAATCCCTTTTTGATACGTTATTTCAGTACAGTTTTATCGTAAATCCTAGCTACTTTTCTTTCGTTTTTATTTCCTCAACGTTTTTATTTCCGCAACAAATATGATTTGGTCGAATGTGGTAATGAATTGTGATTTGATCAAAAACCAAATATTCGACAGAAAAAAGAAGAAAAAATCGACTGAACGCCGTACACTTGGGGCCCAATAGCAAAATCTTTTAGCAGCATAGCAACACTGAAACTAAAATTTCAATGCTCAGAATAATATTTCCTGGAAAAACGCATTCATAAATTAACTCTAAAAAATAAGGCCAATCAAGAACATTTTTGAAAATGTTGAAAAGCGAAACAGAAAACATAAAAATCAATCTTAATTTTTGGAAAAAAATTTTAAAGCTGAACATCTCAGATTTACAATTACCAGAAAAAGCAAAGAAAAAGGAATTAAGTCAACAGAAATGCTATTATTAAAAATTACTGCGTTATAAGGAAAATGTCTAAAAAAAGTTTTTTTTTTAAAATCTTATGCCGAAAATCTCAATTAAAATTTTTCTCATTGCCATAATTTTAGAAGAAAAAAACTTGCTATAAAATAAATTTTGTTAGTAACTTTATTTTTAAAAAAAAATGCTGAGTCATAATGAAAATACCTAAAAAAAGAAAAACAGAAAAAACAAATTTTTCTTACTTCCTGAAACAAAACTTTAATACTGAAAATCACATTTTTCTATGTTACTGGTTATTTATATTACAGTACAGGGAAAGACTGATAATAAATTAATAGTATGAGACTTTCTGTTAAAATGCTGGGTTATAATGAAAACAGCAAAAAATGGACAAAAATCCTTCTCAATTCTCAAAGTAACGAAAAAATGACAAAATTGACTTGTCTGATTATAATTTTAAAAAAAAAGTAATACCTATAAAAATTCAAAAATAAAAAAAACTCGCAAAAATACCTTTCTAAAAAATATTCTGCCGAATATTTGATTGATCATTGAACGAACATTTGATTGATCATCAACCAACTGAATTTTTCACAGAAGGGCCAAATACTCGTTACATTCCTCCCTAATTTAAATGCAATGTTATTGAAACTTGAGAAATTCATAAAATGACAGGAAAACTTGAATTTTTAAACTGCTCACTGTTTGTAGTTTAGATTTCAATTTTTTCTTGCTTAAGTGATCTTTTGCGATAAAAAAAGAAAATGTTTACGATATAAAAAAATCTAATAATTAATAAAATAATAAAGTACATTACAAAATAAGCATTGAATTTTATTTTGAACTATCACAGTTTTGTTTTTATTTTAGGCTTTTGTTTAAAACCTATACATTTTCTTCAATTAAAATATTTAATTTGAATTTATATTACTTAATTATGAATAAACTTTTTCCTACTTTCATTCTGTGTCATTGCAATTTTTTCATTTATTAGAATTTAATTCTAAAATGAATTTGCGTATTGCATGATATGAAAAAAAAAAAAACATTTCTTTTCCTCAATGTTTATTTATTTTGATAAATCTATAATTCATATGATAAAAATAGCAAGTTTTTTTATTTTTGAATGAATTCAAATAATGGAACACTACTAAGTTATTGATATTACTAAGTTTATTGTTAAAGAAAATGGAACATTAATGTTTAAATAAACATTACTACATTTGTCATTAACATGTCTAAATACATCTGCAGCCCTTCGTTAGCCAACCTGCTGTGCAAGTGGCCCTTCACTCAAAAAGGTTGTGCACCCCTATTCTAAAGTGAATATTTTTTTGGTTTCTTTTCCCCTTCCGTTTTTTTTTTTTTTTTTTACTTTTAATTTTTAATGCATGTATGTAAAATAATTTGTTACAGTATTATTATTTTTAAACCAATAAATCTTAAATCATTTTTAATTTAAGAAAAATGAAATAAAGCTTGGGTTTGCTTTTACTTTGACTTTATTAATTTAATTGAAAAAATTAAGCAATGATATTGATGTCATTGTAGAATATGTTTAGAATTAATATTTTCTTTTGTAATAGATTTATTCCTTTTTATTTATTTTTGATTGATTTAAAGATCTCCCATAGGTAATTTTTGAACATATGCTAAATTGCGATACATTACTATATTGTGATGTCTAACCGACGATGTATCACGATTTAAAATTTATGACATCACCCATTCCTAATAATAGTATTTGACAATTAAGCTATAATTTTAGTTATTTGGCTACTATTTTTGATAAATTTTTGTTCCTGTTCAGGCAACTATTTTCATAGTTTGAGGCGACTGTTTTCATGCTTGAGGCTACTAAAAGCAACTATTTTTGTTCATTTTTTGCTGTGGCAACCCTGATACTGTTTGCTTTTACGAAATCAGTAGGCGCTAATGATAATTTTTTTCATGCCACGAGAATTGTTTGTGTCACAATTGCAGAAGTTCAATTCTAAAAATAACTCAAACATTACTCTTGTCATAGTAAATAAAAAAAATTGTAAATAGTTAACTATTTCTTTTCAGGTTAATTCTTCAGGTTAATTTTTGTATATTAAAGCTTTAAAGTTTTAGTTTTGTAAGTTACTTATAAAAATCAAATTACAATAATTAAGAATAAATTTTACTTCTAATTTTCATAAAAAGTAAACTCTTAAGTTTGTAATATACACCCTTTTTGTAATATTATCCCTTTCAGAAACTGCAGATAAAAAAGCGGATTGGAATAACAGAGACACAACTATGGCGATTCCTCTTATGATGCAAAATAAAGTCCCCGAGGGCTTTGAAACAGATGATAAGCTAGATGTTTCCCTCAGAGCCCAAGAATCAACTTTAGAAGACTATGAAAAAGTGCCCGTAGAACAATTTGGTTTAGCTATGCTGAGAGGAATGGGCTGGAAGGAAGGAATGGCTATTGGAGCCAGAAATAAAGAGTAATGTTTTTGTTTTTTTTTCTTTACTTAATTCTTTGCCCTTTACTTATAATTTTAACTTATAAATATTTAAAAACTTTGGCGATTTAAATTTATTTCTGAGTACAAAATAATAATTTTACGATTGTAATTTATAGTTGATATTATATATTGCTTTATAATGCAATATTATCTCAGAAATCTAGATTTTCAAAAATCTTAAAACCTCCAAAATCAGAGCAAAAATTTCATTTTGTGGCTTGAGAAAACTTCATTAAATCCTTTAGGGACAAAATAACTACTGTAAATATTACGAAGTACTCTGGTATATGGACAAAAATTTTATTTTGTTTAGAAAAAAAATTCATTAAATCATTTAATATAAAGGCAAAATACAGAGAATCTCATTATCTAATAATTACATTAAAATAAGTCAAATTTAAAAATTATGGAGAAACTTGTAGCAATAAATGCTGGAAAAGCAATCAGGTGACCATTGGGGGGGGGATTGCTCATCAGCTCAACTATAAATATGCTTCTTGTAATGTAGTATTAAAATATTAAGACTTAGAAAATCATATGGAAATTTCTAAGAAGCAAGGAAAACTAATAGAATTTTTTTAGACCTAAGGATTAATTCCGCAATGCTGAGCTAGTAGAACACTCTCCAAATAACTTCAAGTGTATCTTTTCAACTTCACTGTAAGCTTTTCAAGCAATCCAGCTTATAATTTCAACTTGACGTTATAAATTTTTTTCTGGTAAAAATCTTTTTGTTATATTTAATTTTAATTTCTTTAGAAAAATAAGCTATAGCACTTACTATTAAAAATTTTAACAAATATTGCATTCATAATTTTCAAAAACTTAAAACTGTTCTTATTGCTTTGATCAAACCAGTATACCTAAATTACTCCTATCAAATTCCAAATTTTTCTAATTCATATGAGTTTTAATTTCATTGGAAAAATTATACTTATATAAGATTTTAACTAAATATCTTATATAACTTTAAATCGTTCATTTATATAAAAAGGAAGAAAAATAATATCTCTAAATTATATCTGTCTGTAAAATATATCTGTAAAAATCTCTGTATTCTAATCATTCAGAGTGCACTCCGAACTAGTAACCCACTATCGCAGATCTCGCCTAATTTCTATTCTCTTTATTGAAGAAAATTTCCCAACTATGTATTTTATTTTAAATTAAATTAGGGAAGAATCATTATAATTGTATATATTAATCATATTAATTATTAAAAGTCATATAAATATATTTCCATTTTAGGTGTGTTAAACCTATTGAAGTAAAATTGAGACCAAAGGGGTTAGGTCTTGGAGCTGATGCATCAGTCTTGAAAAAAAATGAAAAGAAAGCAAAAGAAGAAAAGCTGGAATTAATAAAAGGTGCATTTGTACAGATCATCCAAGGACCTCATAAAGGTCATTATGGACAGGTACTGTATGGAGATACTTTAATTATTAATTTGATGAAATGATAGAAAATTAAACTAATTTGAATTAAATCCATAGTAAATGAGATAAATTTAATTTCTTAATCTATTAGTGCTGAGTTTTAATTTTGTAATAATTTTTTTTTTTACTACAAAATATTAAGAACTATCAAAATTTAATACTTGAGATAACCAAAAAAAGTTTTTATAATTGTATGTTTTTCTGGACTTAGAAGTTTTCTGCACACATCACTCAACCATAGCCATGCCCCTACTCTTATATTTATAGATTATAATGGCAATAGTAAGAAGGCCACATAATTTTGACCGTGATCTGAATGCAAATTGTTTGATTTATTAATTTGACCTAGAATTTTTCTTCTGTTCTCACATCACCCTACTAGAGACGTGCACCTATTCCCATTTTTAGGGATCTATCTTTTAATTGCTATAATGGGCTTTTGCCATGTAGTTTTGACCCTGATCGAATGACATGAATGATGCTTAAGCTGGTACCCTTCCTCTCTTCAAATTTGAATACCTCAACCAATGAGTTGACTTTCAGTCTCAACAGATTTAATGTGCACCTTATTGCATATGCATGAAAGCTGTTTTGTAAGCTGTCAGGATCAAATTTACTATCCTGGGCTTTCCAACTAGCGGTCTGAACAATGTCTTAACTGACTGCACCTCTGGTCATTATGAAAAACAGTTTTTGAGTTGGTCTGAATAAAAAGCTTCATTATCAACCCAACCAAGTTCTTGATACACACTTTCCTTTTTAAAATTAAAAAACAAAACTTAAATAGTATGTATGATAATTTTCTGTGCAAGTCATTCACTGTATTGATTTGAAGCTTCCCTAAAAAAGGCTGTATATGCTGTGTTTTAGTTAAGTTGTTAAAGCAATTATTGCAATCTATAAATTTCTTATTACAAAAGTATTGAGAGACTTCATTATAAACCAAATGCTTGATACTTGCTCTCATTGATAAAGTATAATGAAAAAGAACTTTTATTTAATGGTGTAGAAAAACTTAATATAGTTTCTTTCTACGTTACTTCTTGGATTTGTGGCTATTAGCTGCTTATCAGATTTCTGTATAATCTGTGGTAGAGCTGTGCTACTACAAAAGTGCTTAAGTATGTTTACTTTCCTTATTGTTTTATTTTAAAAAATGAATGTAATTATACATCTATTCACTATTTGTTTTAATCAATTTAGGTTTCCCTGTAGGCTTGTAAATTTATGCTTGAAGTTATTTTTATTTTGGAATATATTTCACAAACACAATTAACTTTTGGGTCATTATAAACAAGTATTTTTATAATTCATACCAGTTCTTATTTTAAATTATATTGTGTGCGCATTCTATTTTTAGCTATTTATTTTCCATTTTATATTCTTTTTGTTAGGTCATGGGTTTAGATGAAGAAACTGGTCGTGCTATGATCAAGCTGAGCAATGAAGAGGCAGTGAAGAGCCTTCCTGAATTCTTTTTTAACCTTGTAAGTAAAAAAGAATTTGATAAAGAAAGCCGAATCATAAGTAAGTTCTGTATTTGCTGATCTTCAATAACTTTTTGGCACTGTCAAATGCTTCTGAACTAAATTATCAATATTTAAAACTAAGCTGAAGTTAAACTTTAAATTATATTCTTTCAGATAGAGAATCCTATGAGAAATATAAAATGAAAGAGGAAGAAGAAAATAAGGAAAAGCAAAAATATAATTCCTCTGATTCTAGGAGTAATGGAAGAGAAGATCAGGACTCTTATGAGTATGAATCGAAGAAGAGTAAAAAGCATTCAAAGAAACGTAAACATAGTAGAGAAAGAAGGTGTGTATTTTTTTCATTAGTTATTGAATTAGTGTGTATTTTTCTCATTAGTTATTGATATTATTACTTGTTGATCAATATTTTTACTCGAGATAAATTTTACACATGAGAAAGTGCCTGAAAATTATACCAAATGTGGTAAAGACTTTCTGAAATTCTAGTATCTGATTTATATCTCTTGTATTAGTATCTGATTTGCATCATCACGTACATTCCTCAAAGTGTTTGGGTTAGTTAAAAAAAAATTTTGAGTAGGGGGAAGGAAAAAAAAGTAACATTTTTAGAGATGATTGTGCTTTGGAAAAGGTACAGATTTCCAGATTTTTCGCTAACCGCGATCAGGAAATCAGGAAATTTCTAGAAATCTTAGATCCAGAAGTTTCAAGAAATCATCGATCACATTTATGTTTAAAAATTCGTGTATATTTTATTTAAAAATATTAGAACTAGAATTTATGCATATAATTTATTTAGAATTTCATGTTGTGAAAATATCAATAATTTAAATTTTATAATTAATATTTAATTAATATTATAATTTTAAAATTAAATAATTTAAATAAAATTTTTGAAATTTTGTCATTAATGGTTTTACTCAAGAAATTTTCAGGATTTTTGAGTTCGACTCACAATTATCGAATCTGATAAATGTCAAAATAGGTTAATTCTAGAATTAAAATCAAAAAAGGAAAAGAAATATGTTTCTCAGAACTAGGTATGAAATTTCCTAGGACTACTATGAGAAGTTGAATTATTGCTAAAAATCTTTTTAATATGAGAAAGAGGTCATTGTGATGTGATGTGATCTGACCTGAAAAATTCTGTAGGACAAGTGTAATTAATTTATCACCCAAGTCTCCTGGAAAGTGTATCATAAAATATTTTTTATTGCTATTATCGATAGTTTAATTAATGTTGATTTGTTAGTCTAATTCTTTGAGTTCTTATGAGTTTTATTTTTTTATTCCAAGCTATATTTAATATTTCTGGTGTTAAAGTAAAGAAAAAGAATGTGAATTAAAGGACAAATAATGACACAGAATGAACATCGAAAGCAAAAAGAATTGTGAAAAAGAAAATTTTTGGACCATTATTTGTGCTTTATTTCACGTTTTGCTGTATTCATATGTAGCACAAAATATAACCACTTTTCTAACTGAATGATAAAGGTTTCAATTTTGTATAGTTTATGTTTAGGATAAAAATTTCCAGATTATGTGATAAATTTGCGTTATCTGAAAATATGAAGCAATAAAGTCGTATTGCTCTCTATTTTCAGATTACAGTCAATCCTTTTGATGTTTATTATGAATTAATTTTAATAGGTTGTGAAAATGCTCATCAAATTATTGCTTTCTTTCACTTGGTTCTATAGTTGTAATGTACATTAAAAGTTAGTCATTTTGGATTGCTTTCATAATTTTTTTTATTTTCTTTAATAATAATAAAACATTATAATTCTTAAAAATCACAATTTTATGATAATTCAAATTTAGGGACTTTTCTCTAATTACTTGTCTTTCAGATTGATAATCTTGTTTTAATCTTTTGATGCAGTCTCAGTATTTTTGCTGTAGAATTTTTTTTTACTAAATATGCCTGATTGCTAATTGAAAAATGGTGTTAAAGAGAAACTTTTAAACATTTTTGAGTTGTAAATTTTTCACCTGTTCATGGAATTATAGTGACAGTATTGTTTTTCATTTCTTATACATTTCAATTGTATGAAATCGAAAGTATTTTTAAATTACTATTTAATTAAGTGATGTTTTTTTTTTTAATTATTTTGATATTCGTTTTCAGCTTGCAGTGTATTATGTTTACTTATCCTTTATATATTTTGTATACATTTATTTTTTAGTATAGAGATTATATACAATTTAGTTTTTGAGTAATATATTGTTGTATGAAAAAACTGTAGTAATCAATTTCTTTTAAATTTATTTCGATTTATATTTGGATCAAGGAATCTATTTCTGAATTCAAAAAAATTCCAAGTTTTGTGGTTTCTCACTATATGTACGCTGACCCGAAATTGCACCTTTTTTAAAATCATTATTGATCTTCTAGTTCTCATCTGAATTTTTTATTTGAAAACATTCAGAGTTTCCCTTTTTTTTAATGGTTAGTTTAAAAGAATGTGCTGCACGAAACAAAAATTTCAAAGCAGTGGATTACACTAGATTTTCAGCCTCATCTCTGAAAGTAGTGAGATCATTTGTTATAATTTTATTTCTTTAGCACTCGTTATAAATCTTCAGGATGTTATCTTGCATTTTTGCCTAGATTTGGATTTTCGTTTGAAAATATAACAATCTGCATTTAGTTTTTTATTCTCCTTTTAAAATTTGAGCTTACACACTTTTATTTTAAAAATTTCAACTTTGAGAGTTTTTGCAACTCTTACCCCTGTGTTGTTATTTTATCCAAGCTCTTCAAGTTTTGCACTTAGTGACTGTTATTAATTATTGTTTTTAGAAAAAAACATGTTTTGTTCAAAATTTGGTAGCTGTTTAATGATTTTTTTTTAAATTTTTATAGTAGAGTTTTGAATAAATAAAGTTAACATGTTGATGTTCCTTATCTTTCGCAATTGACTTTAGATAAATGGGTACAAATATATAATAAAACATATCTTTTCAGATTATTTTAATTATTATTGTTTTACATTTTGTAAACATTACAGTATTGTGTAATAGGTACTATGTATAAACAGTGCAGTTTTTAGAGAGATTTCATCTAATTAAAAAAAAGGGAAATATAATTTAATGATCATTAAGTAAAAAAAATCTGTTATACCCAAAGATACACTTTCTTATTAAAGCTGATATCTAGCTTAAAAAACAAATTTTGCTATTTATTTGAGCTTTTTGGGTATTTTTAATGTTCTTGTATATTTTTCAAATTTTATTTACGTCGAAAACCTTTTGATTTTACTTTAGAAATAATGTTTTTGTCATTCTTTTTAGTGAAGAAAATGAATCATCAAGTAAAGCAAAGTCAAAAATTTGGATTAGACCACAGCTAAAAGTTCGTTTCATTGATGAAAAATATAAAAAAGGGAAATATTTCAATAAAAAAGTTAGTTGCATTTCTAAATTATTTTTTTTTTACTTTTCATTTGTTGCTCTTTATTCTTTTGGTAAAAATTCTTGTAAATTTAAAATAGCATTGTTGTTTTTAGTTGATTGTTGTTGATGTTATATCATCTAATCGTTGTTCATTGAAGACAGAAGATGATAGAACTCTTCTTGATGGTATGCATAATGCTTACAAATTTTCAATTGCTTAGTTGTGTACAATTAATTAAGGCAATAACTTTGTAATAAATAGATAACTGTTATATACAATTTGTTAATCAAATTTGTGTTCCCTTTTTAATTTAATTTGTGTCTTGGGCATTATTCAACTTTGCTAAATAAATTTGATTCTGGAATTTGTGCAATTGAAAGATAATTTGTTGATAAAAATAATAATTGAACGGTTTGAATTTTTTCAAATTTGTGTGTCAAATAAAATAGTACTTTTTCATACTAGTATTTTCAAATTGTTAGATTAAAAATATTTTGTTGCAGGGTATTTATAAGACCAAAGATTGAGAAGATTTAATTTTTAACTGTAAGAGTTGGAGAAATCAATCACATCGCTGCTTACTTCTCTTCTGTCAAAATTGTTAAAACTTATGACTCAATATCTCTAGTTTTTTTCCTATTACCTGACATTTGTGCAAGCTTCGTATTTGACTGAAAAATTGCCTGTGTTGCTATTTTTTATGAATAGTCATTGATTAAGGAAATGAATTTGAGTAACATTTAATTAAAGGTGTATGGTGCAAAAAATATACAATTTTCATTTCTGAAAAGCATAAAAAAAACTTTATTTAACACAGCACCAAAGTGTATTCAATCAGATAGCATAAAAAATTCATTATAAGCAGAACTGTATTTATATCAGAATGGTGCTTTTTTAGGTATCAGTTCATTCTATTTGTGTCAATATCAACTCCTAAAATCATTTTAAAAAAAAAAGAACTAGTTTTATAGATTCTCATGAATTTAAGAAAGAGTTAGTAGTAGGTCCACAAATTATCTGCTACTTTTTATTAAGTCCATAAAATAGCTGTGACTCATAACTTATAACGGATTTGAGTTGAATTTATTACTGGTTCATATATTTGATAAATGATTGATAAATTATGCAAACTTTTTTTGTGTTGCCATCTAGATGTTAAATTTTAAGATAATTTTCAATTTTAAAAGTTTTACTAAACTTAATATTTAAAAATTTTATTGATATTAAATGTATTTGTTAATTTCATGGTGTTAATTTTTAATTTCAATTTCATTTGGTGCTTTTAAGTACTAAGTAGCAAGTTCAAAATATCTGATGGATTGATGCAAACCTATCTCTGTACTTTTTAGGCATTAAAAAGTTAACAAAAATATCTTCTTTAGTAAGTGATGCTCCCCGTGGCAGAAACATGGCGATACAGTGACATTGTCGCAGAAAGCGACTGAGTTCTTGCAGAAAGATTTTTTTTATTTGGGAAATAAAAATTTTTGGTTTGCCACAAACAAAAGTTCTCAAAATAAATTCTGCAGAAACAGAAGCTGTTTTACCAAAAAAAAAACATTTTCTTCAGAAACAAAAAATTTCTGCAGAAGCAATAATGGTTCTGCAAAATTTTTTTCTTACAGAATTGTTTTAAATATTTTTTTTCCTAGCGTACCACGGAAGGAGAAAGCGCTCGTAATTCTCCGTTAATCTCCAACATAAACAGTTACTGGATAAAAAGGGGAGAATTTTTTTCCCCTTTATTAAGTTATTTTTGGAAATTTGCCAACTTCGGCCTCTATCGCTGGTGCAGTAATTTGCTTTGTGTTTTTTTTATGAGAACAGAGCATTTTATATTTTTTGCACTTATGTGGAAAATTTCATGTGTAAAAAGATTCTTTTTTTAAAAAAATCATGTCTAGCGAAAAGGTTATTTGTTGCAATTGTGAAGCCACAATAGTTAAAACAAATTTGAAAACTGATTTATCAAGGCGGCATTCCGAAAAAGAAATAAGATGGAAGTCGACAACATCTAAAAATGCCTATATGCTTTGAATTAAATCGTCGATAGAAAATAAAAAAAAAAAAAAAAAACGCAATCTAACGATAAATGAAATAAAGCCTGAAAGATATCTCACTATCTACGATTTTTTAGCATGCGAATGAAAACCAGATTGGTGAAAAATATTTACTGGTCACTTTCAAACAGGTTTCCATACGCATGCGAAAAAAATCGCATCCAATGAATATGGCTCTAATACCGATGTTTCAGTACTGATAAAGACTATTTCGTTTCGAGATGTTGAATAGACTTGAGCATATTGAGTCGGAAACTGCTTCTGCATACTTCGTGTGGAATCAGTGCTATATATTTACACAATACAGTGCGAAATCACAAGCGCTGTGTATTTTTTTCGTTCTGAACTTAATCTGATCACGAAAAAAGTTTTATTTACCTCCTTTTTTAAAAAAAAAAATCTTTCAATAAGTCAGTACAATATTAATCGAATCTAATTAATTAGATAAAATTAATTAGATGTAGAAAAAATTGAAACAAACATTGCTTTAATTTTTTTGCTTTTAGAATTCGGTTATAGTCAATACTATTTTATTATTTTGATTACTCAACTTCAATATTAATTTTTTCACCTGATTTGTTTCTGTACCTGATATAACTACTATAGTGAAACATTAAATCATACTGTTTTAAACTGATACTTCAAATTCAGTTATCTTGTTTTATAAATTTAATCTTTTTGTCCATTCTTAGCTATTTCTATAAGTTCTATCTTATTACAGGTTCTGGGTAATCTTTATTTATGCTCTAGTAAGCATTTTTGTCTGCAGATCTATACATTTATAACTTTTCGTTATTATCGAAGATTATGCAAATTTATACTTAAACAATTTAAACTTATTAAGAAATGTAAACTTATATTATGAAATTAAAAAAAAAAATCTACACAGTTTTATTCTATGCATGTAGACTTATTTTATAAACACGAATTTCATCTATTATTATAAATTCATTACACATACATTTATAACGATAAAAATATCTTGCAGAAAGATATTGGTTCTAATTAGGTTTGTCGCAGAAAGTCAGAAAAAATTCTGCCACAGGGGTGATGCTTTTTCCTCAGACATTTAACTTATATTTTCATTCATAATGAATTTTAGTGTATTCTTATTACTATAAACGATTGTTTTCACTTATTACATTTGTCAATACATGTGTGATATTTTATAAGCATTTTTTTAATAAATTTATTAATTTTCTTTATTCACATTTTAAGGCATATCTGTTTACTTCATACATATTTTTTATAGATATATCTCCTTCAATGTTAGAAACTGTTATACCCAGAGATGAATCAGCATATGTTATGATTGTTCATGGAAAGCATCAAGGAGAAGTAAGTTATTTGCTTAGGGTTACCAGTCAATTCATTTTATTTTGCATACGATATTCAAAACATCTGTGTGTTACTAAACTAAAATTTGAATGTTATTAACATAGTTATCAATCAGAGGTAAAGATAAATTTCTTATGTATAATTTAAATGTGATTATTTGAAATATTTGTTTAAAATTAATCATAACTGATATTTGTTTAAAATTAATCATGAATGCACAAAATACAGATGAAATGGGTTGTTTTTCGAAATAAGTGATAGCTCAGTGTTGCAATAACTTGTTCAGAAAAGGGGGAAGTTAAAAGCAAAAAGACTAAGGCTTACTGCAGGGGTAGTAAGTAAAAAGAAAGAAAAAGTGCACGATAGATTAAAATAACACATTTTTTCTGTAGGAATCCAGCAATTAAATTTATGTTGAAGATTTTCCCACAAATAATGTATCCATAAATGCAAGATAGGGATAGGGCAGCTTGGGGTTTTCTTTTAGAAGTTTAAATCTATCACCAATGCTTTGAGCGGGTGCATTTAATAAGAAAAAAAAGGCAATAAAAAATATTGCTTTAAAATCCACATAAGATCACCTCCCCATCTCTGACAAAAAATATTTTGGCTCAATGATTGTTTATCTGCATTTTCTTGAAGAAACACCAGCACAATGATAACCATCCTGGAGTTCATCTACTCAAGCTAAGCTTCTCGGTGTTTATATATTAAGTGGCGAAACAACACAAACAAAATTATAAGATTACCCCCACAAGATAGTGTCCTACTAGACATAGAAAAAATAGTGAAATGTTTGCAAAATCTTGCACTTTAAGGTTCTTAAGCACCTAAAATTAACCTTCTGATTTTTTATTTTATTTTTAAAGTCACTGTTATAAGTAACACACATTTTTTTAAAGGATGTGTGTTACTTATAACTTACTCCTACTACATTAAAGCAACTTGACTATAGTTGTCTTAGCCAGTGCACTCATTCTTATGGGTGATCTTGAGATAAACTCAACAGTGAGAGAGACCCAGATACAATAAATCTTAAGTGTTTTATTCATTCATAAGTGTTTTAGTCATAAACAGTGTTTTAGACATAAGTGATTAAGTGTTTTATTCTCATATTTGCTGACAAATGGACCTTAGTAATATTTATATAAAATGCTAAAGTTCATTTAATACCGAAAATTCTTTGTCAGAGAAAAATCTGAAGAGTGAAGTTACACCATAATCATCAAAATTATAATTGTGTAATATTTACACGACTTCAAATCTATCAAATTTTTCTCAGGTTTGTTGTTACAGGTTGTGATTTACTACTTTTCTCTTTGTTTCCTTCTCAAAAAAAAATCAACAATATGATAGGTTTGAACAGTAAATTGCACATAATAACAATTTAATCTTCTTATCACGGTTTAATCTATATGAAACAAATATCCATTTAAAAAAAATTTATAAAAGAAACACTGTATTAACCTCCTCAATAATTTACTTTGCTCATTTTGTAAAATAACTTTTTCTAATAATGAGTGTTTATCTGTAATGCAATGTTTTTTTTTCCCCACAGCTATGTACTATATTGAAACGAGATAAAGCAAATTGTATGGCTACTGTTCAATTTCTCTCAGACAGGGATCGAGCTTTGAAAATTGACTATGACTCTATTTGTGAATATGTTGGTGATGTTGCTCAGTATGATTAGTGCTGTTTGGTCACAGTAAAATTATAAAACACTGCACATTTTTGATGGATTTTAGTTCAAACCATGTAAATAACTTGTTCCTCCTGGAACAAAGGCGTTTTATCTGTACAGTTTTGTTAAAGGAAATGTGGATATTTATTAAATAAATTTGTTTTATTTTACTTATCTTCTGATGTCCAATTATTTATGTCTATATATTTATTCGTTTATTCTGTGTGAATTTCAGGTAATAAAGGTTTTTAAAATGTTTCATCATTATTCCTAAATTTTGCTTAGGGGAATATAAATATATTTTAAAAATATCACAAAGTGAATTATATAAGTTTTTTTAATACTGTCATAATTTACATTTTAGTAATTATTTTTTTCCCTCCATATTTTAATAAAATGGCAGCATTCTCGTTTAAAAGCCTTTTTAATTTATGTTTAGCTTTTCATGAAATCTATGTGAAGAATTAAAATATGTAGAAAAAATGTGAGAATAGCAGTTGATTTCTTGAAACTGTTTCAAAATGGAATTTCCAATATACTAAGTTTACATTGAAGCAAGAAAAAAAAATTTCTAAATTTTAATTTGATAAGGGAAGCCTTGTTTTTGTTATTTTAATATATTTTACTATGTATATAGCAGCTTTTAGAGTAGCAGTTTTGTATTGATACTGTTGAATAGAACACAAAATATCATTCTTTATATTCTGTAATTTTAGCATGAAATTTTTCAATAAAGCTTTTACTTCCTATATTTCAGTTAATAATTATGCAGAAGCTTATTTAAGGCTATTTTGACTCGATATAAAATGTAGTCAGGACCATAAAAAAATTTTTATATCTTAACCAAAATATGTTTGAGTTCTAAGTTATTAAATTTGAATTTAAATAAAATTTGTTACACCAAAAAGACCTTGTCTTATATTTTTGTTAACTGTAAAAAAGTACACATTTCATTTAAAAATTTGTTCAATAAAATAAACAATAAATAGCAATTTCTTAATTGGATATGCAAGTTTCAAAGATGTTCAAAGATTATTAATTTTTATTAAATTTTAATATTATATTAATAAGATCTTAAGTTCTTTCTCAGAACTATCATTAATTAGAATTTGGTGTTTACTGTTTAGTTATTTAGCTATAGTTTCAAATTTAGTTTTTAAAAATTTTTTTATGTTATTTCAATTTTTTAATTGGTAGATGAAATTTTCATTTTGTTCTTGAAACATAACCATTTTATTTGAGTGGTACAATTGCAGTCTTAACCCTTTTACATCAGTCAATAGCACAAATCTAGATTGTTGTCTATTTAGTGGATAGATGTTAAAATAATGTTTATAAAATTAAAAAATTATATGATTATAAAAATTAAAATTATTAATTTTATTATTAAATTCCAGCGATTTTAATCTTTAATGACAAAATAATTTTTTTCTTCCCTTTTTTCCCCTTTGTAGTCAGGGCCCGACTTAGCCTAATTGGGGCCCCAGGGCAAAAACTTCTTTGGGGGGCCCCCTCAGCTTCACTTATTCAGTAATGAAGAACTGAACTATATGGAGGTATTTAAATTTTCACCTCCTCATTATACATATTATATAACAAAGAATTTATTAAAATCTTAAAAACTATTAAGTCCTCCCCCCCCCCTCCAATGATCAGACGCAATATCGTTCTGTCCACTTTATTGATTTTCTAACAATTCTTTGTTCATCATGCCAAATGCAGTTTTCTAATTGTTAACTTTGTCATCCTGTTGCAAAAAATTCATATCCTTGCTGACATTAGGGCGGAATTCAGTTAAATTTTCTAAATTAGGATTGCTCAATTAAGATAGTCAGAAGCCTGTATTTTTCTAAACATATGGTATTTTGTGATACGTAAAAATACAGGCTTTTGATTGACCAAATGTTTCCATTGTCATTGCGAAATTTACCTAAATTCCGCACTGAAAAGCCATGGATTTACGAAAAACAGATTTTTTGTGTTCATACGATAAATTAATGAAGAAGCTAACATAATACTGACGGATTTTACACTTTACTGATATTTTGTTTAAAGAAAGTTCATTAAAAAGGGAAACCTAAAATAAACTTTCTATTTGATTTGTGGGCCCCCTCTTATGTGGGGGACCCGGAGCAACTGCCCTGTATGTCCATGCCTTAGTCATGCTCTGTTTGTAGTGTGTCTTGTTTTTATTTTTCAATGCTATTTAATAATAACATGTTCTGATGAGGCTAATATAAAATGTAGTTTTTGGCCTACTATGATATGATTTATGTTTTAACACAATGTTTTGAGCCACCAAGATAAACTTTAAAGGTCAGAATAAATTAAACCTTCTGCCTATGTCTTTTTATCCCCCTTCCCCATATTTTTTGTAATATTGTCATAATAGGATAATAAAAATTTAACGTTTGGGAAACATTGATTTATTTTTATAAAAGTTCGTTTTATTATTTTTCAAACTGTAGTGTGCAACTCGAAGGGGGAGGGATAAAGTATTTATTGAACTAGAAAAACATAGAAGGGATTTATTGTGACATGATAATGCTTAACATGGCAATATAAAACTTCAGTACTAAGTTGCATCATAATGACGTAGCACATATAATATTCTTAACAGATTTTCTGAGTTTATTTCATTCTGATACAACGTATCTCTTAAAGTTTTTTTTTAATTATTTATCTCATAGTCCAAAAATAGATCTTTCTGTTTACAAAATAATGGGAGATAAAGTTGCTAAACACAATCATGATAACAAAAAAAATTCCCACATTGTTTAAAATTCAGAGCATTTTTAGATTCAGTCAGAATAAATTGAACCACTATATGAAATTAAACGAAATTTGGATAGAATTACAAAAGTAATTTAACAAGATAACAACTGAACACTTGTAATGAATACACATGATAGCATGTAAAAAGCCCATTTTTGCTGCATGCAAAAAATGAGAACTTCACCTAATTATAAAGACTTGATATAGTCCAAATCACTGTTTTTTCATATTATTATTTTTTAAATTTACTTTATTTTTGGTAAAAGAACAGCATGTTTGATATTAATGTATCAGTTAATAAAAATGTTGAAACTTGTAGTGAAAATTCCCACATTGTTTAGTTCAGAAACGGTCGCAAAAGCTGAAAAGTACAACCAGTGCCAACATTCGCAGAAGCTAAGAAACAATGAGCTACGCTCTGTATTCACTGTTTTATCATATCAACTTTTAAATATTTTATTCCACTCAACTTTTATTATTAGATATTTTTGAGTAGCAACTTTTTACAAATGAATAGCAACCTTTTTCAAATGTCAAAAATCTGTTATTAGGTCATAGAAGAAAAGTAAGTATTCAAACCTAAATTTTCAAATATTTTAAATAAATAAATCTGCCCATTTTTTGGCATCGTAACTAGTTTTGCAATATAGCTTTTAAAAAATTCTATTAAACTTTTTTATACTTGTAGTATAAAAAATTTTTAATTAAAAATTTACTTATAGTAAACTTAGTCATTTTTATGTCCAGTACCTCGTAATTACTTTTCTACATTTTCAAGTCACTAATTTAGACTCACATTTATCGTTTTCTTGTACCGATTGTTCGCAAAAAATATTCCCAAGAGAAACGATCGATTGAGGTTCTACTCTATTTTATTTACTTTACATGGATGGAGTGGGTCTTGATTTCATTTTAATGGTTAACTATTTATGGCTAAATAGAGGTTAAGTATTTGATTTTTTTTTTTTAAGTGAAAATAATCGCCAGATGAATTGGTCAGTCAGATCTTTATAGAGTTATAGATCTGGCCTATCTATAGACAAAGGTTTTATGGACCCCAGGACATTTATTTCGGTTTCCCAAAACAATTTTAATAAAGGCTTAACAAAAGCTTTTCCAAAAATGATTGTTTGCACTTTGAATCTCGAAATATCATTTTTAATTAAACATATTATAATTTTTCGTTCCAACAGTTTTACTGTTTGAACTTATTTCTGCTGAAAACTAAAAGTCCACTGAATGAATAATTCCAGAAAACTGATGTGGAACGCTAAAACATTTGAGCATTCAAAACTCAATTTTTAATTTTTGGAAGCAAATGAAGTTTTTACATTATCAAGTATAAATGTCTTACATCCGTCTCCGTCCGTATGGTAAACAAAAATATTAAATTACTGTTGTGAACTCATCAAATTTTTTATAACAATATACTTTTAATTTTAAATGTTATTTCAAAAAATGATTATTTAGAAGAATACTTTATGTTCATTTACAGATCTCAATAGTATCATACGGAAAATATTTAGACTTGGGAAGTGGCGGCATAAGTGTACATATATTTTTAGTTGAATAATCTCAACTGTTTTATGTCAAGAAATAGCAATTATTGCGACACAAACAAAAAAGTTTTTATTATTATTATTATTTTTTTAGGGGAAAAAATTTCCCATTTTTCTATAGCACCTAGAAAAGTTCAAATTTAGCGTTGCTCATTGTCGAAACTCATTATCGTGAACTGCTAATTTCTCTCCTTCCAAAGATAAGCGAGCAAACTTTTTCGAAATTTTAACAGTTTTCTAATTTTAAGCAAAAAATATATTATGATCAACTAAACTTTAAATTTTATTCAGTTCCCCTCTCACAGAAATACAAGTTCGCGAGAACTCTGATACATATGAGGCGATCTTTAATTTGCAATGTAGCACAAGATGTAATGTAGCATAAGATGTATGCTGTCAAAAGAATTGGTTTGTATTTATTATAAATATCTTATAAGTGAACATAGCGCTTGCACTGCATCATAAATATGACATAAAAGCAGATATTTCCTTTGAAGAGAGAGTACGATTATGATTTTTTTATTGCCAACGATGCGTCTTTAACGAAAATTCAGAATTTAGATGATGCTATGAACTTTTATTTGCTAGTTCTTCCGCGAAATGGTACATTATTTAAATTTTTAAACCATTTTAAAATAGCTCTACGATTGCGATCGAATTCGAGAAACCTTCTGAACAACACTGGAAAAGCTAGTAATTTGGCATTGTAAGCGCCATCTAGTTTATTAATATTTGAAGTTACTCTATTACAATCTATGTTCAGTAGAAAAAGTGAACTGAAAGTGGCAACAGCAGTAAATTGACTTGTTGCTGGTTTGTGATTTGGGATGTGGTTGGAGCACAGAAATCATGATTTGTAAAGAATATTTCGGAACAGAAACAAATAAACTTTAATTTTGCAAGCTCGCTTTCTTTTATTTTGAAAATTACGACAATGTTGACTCATGTGCCATATAAGTATTTGGAATATTAGCGTATGATCGATTAGGATATGTGTTTCTTCCCACTGTTTACACTAGAAGTTGCTGTCAAATAGTAATCAAATGGGCGGACAGAGTGCATAATATAACTTTTGGATTAATTGATATTAGTGCATTTGATTGGTAAGTTTTTATAAATATATTTATAGTGTAAGGGTGATTGAATTTTGTTTATTCCAGTGGTATTAAGTCTAATTTTTTCTCTATTTGTAGTTAAATAACCGTATGTTTACATTCAGTTGACAATCAGCTGAGGACAAAATTACCTTGTTCAGTGAAACTTAGGCAAACGAACTAACATATTAATTACAAACAAGTATATTTACAATACACAGCTTGCAATATGTTTTTCGGATCTTCTATATTATTTATTTCTTAAGGTTGTAATGCAGTCAATAAGCGTAGTTTTAGCTTTATTTTAGATTTAAAACAATATTTCTGTTGGTTTATTATACATTGGGAGTCAGAGATTTAGAATGATGTTAGAATTATTTGCAATATATTATCTATAATTATTTCATTTATATTAGCTGATATATTTTTCTTTTAACCTTCTGATTCTTAGTCAAAATTTCTATTTAATGTCTTAATGTGATATCTAACAAATTTATTCATTACAATTGAAATCTTTTTAGAAACTAGACTTATAATCATGTTTAAGATTGTAAAAGTTTCATTTCAAGAACTAATATAACAGGATATTTGCACTGTATCGTAAATGACATGGATAACAGAGTTTTAATGAAGCTTGAAAATTGAAGAGTATAAAAATTTGGTAGTAATTTCATTTTACGATTCGTTATTCTTTCTGTTTTGGTCAATCAATAAACTGTCTTAATAATATTCCCAGATTTTAATAGGTTTTGTTTCTTTATTGATATATATTAAGAAATAAGTAGTAGTGAAAGAAACAGAAATATTAATAAAATGGGATAGCTATGTAATTATGTTTATTTTTCAATATTTCAGTAATACATTATTAAATTGTTATAATTTCTATAAATAACAACATAATTGACAACATTACCAAGCATCTGCCTAATTTCAAGAGCCTTCTAATGCAAAAGTATCTTACAACATCTATTTACATTTTAAGAAATCTTGTAATTGTAAGACTTGATGCATATAATTTAAAAGTGGAAATTGTAAAACGAAACGAAGTAAACTCAAACAATGGATTTATGTTACCAGAATAACAAAAATTAGAACTAAACATAACCAAGCTCAACTGCTCATAATTTACTATAGGCATTTACAGATATGACAGCTCATTGTATCACCAGGGGTCTGTTTAGGTTTTTCTGA
Source organism: Parasteatoda tepidariorum (assembly GCF_043381705.1). Classification (NCBI taxonomy): domain Eukaryota; kingdom Metazoa; phylum Arthropoda; class Arachnida; order Araneae; family Theridiidae; genus Parasteatoda; species Parasteatoda tepidariorum. The sequence continues at coordinate 58,727,940 of NC_092207.1, read as the reverse complement.
GAGGTATTCATTTTGTGAAAATTTAGACATAATTTGTGAAATAATAAAAATTATATTAAAAAATCAGCACAAAATATGGTAAAAATATGGATTTATTGTTTCTTAAGAGACACAAAAATAAAATTATAAGAAAAAGTATTTTGTGAAACAACTGTTTTTCCTAAAGTTGAATTTGTGAAGGTACCGCTAAATGGTAATAAATTTGGCCTGGATAGACCCCTGATCACATAGGCAATGTAAGTTCCTACAGATAATGAGATAGTTCATTGTATTACTCCGGCAATCACGTATGATAGCATTGATGAGACAGTAATTCTGTCTGAATATTCAAAGTACAGTACGCTCTCGATTATCCGTGCGTGAATTATCCGGTTTGCGGATTATCCGTGCTCATTCCGGAATCACACAAAAAATATAAAGAGAAACATTTTCAAGATTAAAAAAATTTTATTCATGAAGTTATAACATTACCAAATTTTTCGAAGCAATATTCGTTATTGGGTTGCAGTATATGAAATATCAGCAACATAGTCAAAGGTAAAATTGTCTACGTTATCACGATCTTGGAGAAAGATCATACCGCTTGATGAACAATCCTCATCAGATGTTCAATAAAAATATGATAACAGTATTCTCGAACAAGCAAAAAAAATCTAAGGTTTCGAAATTCTTGATGAAGAAAATTTAGAAGATTGGTTTCAAAGTGATGCGTGTGAGCTTGGCTTCCAGTATTTGACTGATGAAGACATCGTTATGTTGTTAAATCAAATAGTGATGATAGTAACTGATGCAGAAAATGTAGTAAATGAATGAAATACAATTTCTCATTCTGCTGCTCTGTGGAAACTTAATTAGATTATATGGGAGGATTTGATTACGGTGACATTACTGCGGTTTTTAAAATATGTGTATCGATGTATGGCGAAGATGCATTACACATTTTTTAAAAAGGAAAATTCCTAGTTTGATGTTATGCATGCAAATGTCAGTAATTTTTATATTTTTTGTACTGATATTTAATTTTTCTTTAACAAAAGGAGTTTTCGGATTATCCGTGTTTTTCGATTGTCCGTGCGATCTGTCCTGGTGATTAACACGGATAATCGAGAGTGCACTGTAATTCTATACTTTGAGTTTTCTTAGCAAACTTAGTTCCCTAATACTCTTCAGCATGTCAACCATGATTCCATGCAAAATGATACCCGGCGGCAAAAGATGCATGGTAGTACCTTAGCTAATATCAATGACCACATTAGCATCTCCCAGCTTCAGTTCATGCACAAAGACATTGTGGTCAAAGAATCCCTATTATTTCATTATTCCAAATAATGATTTACTCACAGGATACTTGCCATAGAACGAAGTAAGGCACACTTTTTCCTAGAGGAGGAAAACCTAGAGATAGGCGCCATTCATTCCCTATCTAATTGAAACAACATTGATGCCTACAACTTAATATTTAAAATTAACTTTTAAAACTACTTGATAATGAAAAAATATATTTATTACTTACTTATAAGATGCATGGCGTCAGCTCTGTCCCTTGGGGAATCACAGTGTATTTACTGAAAGAAGTGAACAGACATCTCCTTAGTAAACAAAACCTCGAATTTAAATATGGAACTTTACTTTTGAAAGGTGTTGACTTCAGAACCAGAACTTGAGACACTTTCTCTAAAGAAATAGAAAAATGAAAATATAAGTGTATTTTATACATATCATGTATGTCTTTGTTTCTATTTAGTTGTGAATTCAGTCATTTTTAAATTTCTTCTTGGTTGATATTGTTTGTATGTGGTTCTGACGTGTTTTAAACAATCATTTTGGGACATTTGTGCATAGCTTTTTCGATACTAATAGTAAATCATTTTTAAAGTGATCTGATAGCTTATGAATATAATGATGTCTAATTGTTGCTAGGGATATAACAAATATTCGGCCATCATTTGTAATCCTTTTTGCCGAATATTCAGTTGGCCCAGTATTAGGCCGAATATTTGGCTAAGAAGTTTTTTTCAACAATTTTTTTTCTTCTTTTTTTTGGAATTTGTATGGATTTAATAAATAATCAAAAATCCTATTTTTTGCTATACATTATTAGAACTAGTTTTCTTACCACATATTAAGTTCTGAAAAACAAATTGAAAAGAGAAATTTGAAGAATTGAAACTAGATTACTTTATATTGTTGAACTACGAAATTGTAATGTTGATTTTTTTAAAAATTTTTAATTTCATTAAAGACAAGTAGATTTTTACTTATTTTTTTTAAAAAAAACTTCTTGTTTTTAGAATTAAGGACATTTTTTTTCCTTTTTACTGTTTTTCTGTTGTAGCTATAGCTTATTATTTTATTGTCACTATTTTCCTGTGATATCAGATAGGTAACCAATAATCAAAAAACTGTTATTCACAACATTAAAGTTAAATTTCAGAACAGAGAACTATTTTTTTCTTTCTGCTTCTCTTTTGCTTTTTTTAAATAACTTTTCTTTTTATCAGCATTTTATACATGACAGAGTTTTTAAAGAGTGTTTCTAATGAACATCATTCTTTTTATGGCCACTTTTTTCTAAAAATACAGCAATGCAAAAAAGCTAAATTGAGAATTTTAACATTTCTGTGAATAAATAGCAATATCTGTTTTAGTTTCTATTTAACTTTCTCTTTTTTTAATAGAGGTTTTTGTTATGATGCAGCAATTAAGATGGTTTTTATTAGAAAGCTGAGATGTTTAGCTTTAAAATTTTCTTTCAAAAATTAAAATTGATTTTTTTTTAAATAGCAGTTTTGATCGCCTTTTTAAAAGGATTTCTGATAGACTGTATCTCTTTTAATGTTTTATGGATACTTTTTTTCCCGGAAAATATTATTTTTACCCTTAAAGTTTTGTTTTTAGAAGTAAGAAGATATTTTTTTTCTATTTCTCTTACCTTTTTTTAACTGAGCAAGTTTTTATTTATCTTAAATATTTCAAATTATCTTAACATCCAATTCATTCTATCAAGTCACACATCTAGCAAATAATAGAAGAGCATTATAAAATCCAAATTCAGAAAAAGTATAATAAACAATGGGACACTGCAGATCTTCTAGCAATCCATGTTGTCCGCATTAAGAAGCTGTTGCTTAGTTCCTGTTCTGGACTGGTGATGACTGTCTTACAGATCACTTCCACTACATTGGAATATTTTAGCGCTCTAGCTGCCCATTTTGTAATTCAGCAGATCTATTTTTCAGACAAATTCCAGCCCTGATCTTCTAACTTGCTTATACCTCTGTTTCATTTTTGTGCATAAAGATTAAAATGGCATATTCAGGGGTCTGTCCAGGCCGAATTTACTACCGTTTAGCGGTACCTTCACAAATTCAACTTTAGGAAAAACGGTAGTTTCACAAATTCAATTTTCGGAAAAACGGTAGCTTCACAAAATACTTTTTCTTAAAATTTCATTTTTGTATCCCTTAAGAAACGATAAATCCATATTTTTGTGTTGATTTCTTAATATAATTTTTAATTTTTCACAAATTNAGCCCTGATCTTCTAACTTGCTTATACCTCTGTTTCATTTTTGTGCATAAAGATTAAAATGGCATATTATCACCAAAAATTTTTTATAATTTTAAGAAGATTTCGTATTTGACGGCATGAATATTTTGAGAATCTATATTATCCTGAATAAAACTGTGTGAAAGGAGAAGTACACCATTTAACTGAAAAACTCGGAAGAAATAGGATGTCCATTGCAAGAAGTTTTTGATTTCATTAAGATGTTAAAAAATTAGAAAGTCTCCAGTCGGGAATAATATTAAATCAGAACTAATTAAATATGGAAAACCGTTAATAGGAAATTACTTCGTAACTGACTCGAAATTTTAACTAGAGCGAGCAACATATTTTTAAATGTATGAGTGTGTGGCTACTATTTCTCTACTAATAAAAAAACTGATAGCTAAACTGCATTACGCTACACACAGACAGACATACATAAAAAAAATGGCGTAAGATAATTCGAAAAATCATAATCACATCAATTGCACATAAATAACGCTTGTTCTCCGAATGTTCGTTAAACATTTCTCTAGTAATGTGCCAGATTTCATTATGTTCATATTGTTAGTTTAAGAAATTATAGTTAAAGCAGTAGGAGGCATGCTCTACGAAAATTTTGTAAAACATCGGTGGCTGCGGCAATATCAATTTTTTTTTTCAAATATAGAAAGATACAAGAGCTAAAGGCCAGGTATGTAAAACTAAGAATGAAAATACTAATCATTTTTAAAATAATAAAAAAAAAAAACTTATTTTGAAATTTTCAGTTTTGAGGTCTTCACTTACACATGGAAATAATATTTTTTCTTTTTTGTTTATTTTTATATATTTTAAAAAGAGTAATATATAGAAAAAAAAAAACTTTTTCATTCGCAATGTAAAAATTGAGTGTCAACGCAACATTTCTGCATGATAATTTTATTTTAAGAAATTATATATTTAAATACTGCGACTTGAAGACATTGAAATATCTTTAAAATCGTAATGTCATTATATCCATAATTTGTGGTAAAGATTTTTTTATAAATCTATTTTACTGGTTAAATGTATACTAGACATTTATCTGTAGTAAACATTTAATGCCTAATATCACAACAAATGTTAGCAAATTTTTTTCACTGAATAGTCATCATTTATATAAATTTAAATACAAGTATGTTTAATGTGAATACGATATAAAAGAAAAAATTTAATTTCAATCCGCATTTAAAAAAAAATATTAGTGCTATAATTCATTTTAATTTTGAAGTGTTACATAGCAATTTCTAGCTACTTAAGCACAGCAGGTTCATCTCAGTTCCTTCATCGCTTGCTGTGTAGAGAAGAAAAAAAATGTGAAGATAGTGGTGACTTCAACGTTTCGAATCAGCCGCGGGGTCTTAAAAAATTGCTGTTTTGACAATCCAAGGGGGTTCTTATAAGAAAAACCTAATTAACTTGTGGCTCTGTCTTTAAATATAAGTTCAAGTTTTGATGTCTAAATGTTTATCAGCGGGTGATAGAAATTATGAAGTGTCTGGTAGAAACTCTTTCTATTATTCTTACTTCATTTATCCAATCCATTCTTGTAATTACATTTGTGATTAGTTGGAAATTAAATCGTAATTGAATTGAAATAAATTCTGGTGTCGTTATATTATGTTTCATTTTCCAAGATACTGTTTTTATGGTTATAGTTAATTGCTTGATGCAAATTTTTTAAATTGAACTGTTTTTTTTCTCATTATATATTTTTATACTCATATTTATATATTTTTGTCAACGAAGTTCCTTTTAAATTATAATTGAAACGAAAGCTTAATTTTTTTTCTCCATTTTAACCTTATTTGGTAGTATTGTTGTGAGGTTCAATTAATTTCATCTCAAATGAAATTTTTTGTATTAAAATTATAATTCAAGTGACGTTTTTCAAGTCGAATATTTCTTCCATTGTTACAAAGTGAATTGTTGATCCTTTGCTAGTGACAAAGTTATGACGGAAACATAAAATTAAAGGATATTTTGCTTTATTTGAAATTATTTATTTTTTTTATCAACTACTGTAAAAATAGTCATAAAAGGCGTTTTCTCCAAAATTAAAAATGATTAAGTGATCATCCGTTGCCAGTTACGATTTCATCTTTTTTTTGGCTTAAATTGTGAAGTTATTTCAAGCCAGTGGAAAATCATTTTATGCCAAATGTTTCTCAGGTTAAACGTTGATGGAAATGCCCCATTAATTTTTAGACCGTTTTTTTGCCGATACAGGTGTAAGAATGTTATTGTAGATTGGGATTGCATCCTTACGGAAGAAAAATTAAGCTAGATTCATTAATCATACAACTGCAGTTCTCGGAATCGTGGACTGCAGAAATCAGTGTATTCCAAGCAATCAGTATATTCCAGAGGTCGGGATAGCCTGGTTGGTAGGGCATTGGGCTCACGTCCAAGAGTTCGTGGGTTCGATCTCCGCCGACCGAAGACTCCCCGTGTAGTAAATGATGACTGATGCGCGTTAGGGGCCGTTCAAAAAGTACGTACACAAAAATGGAGAAATTTTAAACCCCTCCCCCCCCTTCGTACATTACCGTACATTAGGTGTTACTCCCCCCCCTTAGAGTACGTACATTTTATTAGTCTACCCCCCTTTTTCATAAAAATTTAAATAATTATGTTTCAAATAAAATTAAATATTTAATTAAGGAGTGTGTAGGATACAGTCATATTTAAGTTTGGTGTATGTTTATAAAGTACGTACTTTGTACAATACCTCCCCCCCTCCCCATCGTACAAAATCGTACAAAATAGCAAATCCCCTCCCCCCCCTTCGAGAAGTACGTACTTTTTGAACGGCCCCTTAAATCTGTCGAGTCGCAAATTCCTCTATGTTCCCACAACAAATTAATACCTCTGGGGGTACTGATCCTGGCGCTTCCTTGTCTTCTGGCTTGGTTCAAAATTACAAGGCTACGGAGTTGAACATTAGTAGTTGTAAACCAAAAATTAGGTCGGTTGTTCAACAACGGTTATAAAATATAAAGTAAAATCAGTGTATTCCAAGCAATTAGTGTATTCCGTGCAGTTTACGAAAGGATCAGAAGACGCTAACTGTCTAAACTTGTATAAGAGTCGCTTATATCTTCTATTGCTGAAAATATTGTCACTTAACTTGTGCAGTTTTCTTAAAACACAAATAGCATTGCAAGCTGTTCTTAACAAAGGACTAAAAAATTAGACAATGTGTAGCACTTTTTTCTCTATGTTGTCATTTAAAAAAAAATGTTGCAAGTCTCATGAGGCCGTGCAATTTTTCTATAAAAGTTGAGCTTAAAATTTCATATGTTCTGATGAAAACCCCTATGAAGATGGATATTAAGCAAGTTTTGATTCTTTTAAAGATAAAATTGCCATCTTGGATTTCATTGTTGGAAATCTAAATCCTCTTCTAAACGATTTATAAACATACAAGTTGCTTTCCTGCGTAGTAATTCTTATCAGCACTCCCACGAAAGATGAAAATTTTTCAACTAGCAGCTCATTAAGGTTTCGATTTGCGTGTGATTGCGACATTACAGATTGCACAGCCTATGTTCAGACAACAGACTTCGTGTGGGCAGAACAGGTGAAACACCTGTAAATGTTTCTGCACTGCTTGTAGTCGAAATGTTAACCTTGATTTGGGTTTCTTACCTTGTGTTCGAAAGAAACCCACAACTTTCGTTTTTACGTTACCCCCTCCTCCGCTGTGAAAAATAAAAGATCGTATTCTATTGACAAATTTATTTGGAAACTTAATACATTTTATTTCGCTGCAATTTTTTTTCTTGCTTACTTATCATTATAGCTTGTAAGAATGTTTGTTATTTATACCTGTTCGACTGACGCTAACTACAAACAACAGTTTCGATCAGTTTGTTGAATGTAAAAGAAAAGTTAATAAAATTCATCGTTGCAACGTTTTCTTCTTAATTCATCATTTGAGGAATGAAAAGCAAGACAGTTTTAAGTAACATATATTCTGCAAAATTATGAAATTTTTTTTCTTTTGTTTTGAATTATCTTGTTCGCATGATTTATCTTAGGATTGTAGTTTTAAATGATTGAATATTTTTAACTTCCTCTATTAAACTGATGAACAGTTGCAATTGTATGAGTATATTAAAATTATTTTTCATATTTTTAATGATGTTAATGAATTAAGTTAGTCAGCTTAAATTTCAACGCAATTAGAGTTAATCTATTTTTAAATTGAAGACTGCTGTCATTTTGAGAACGTATATTTGTCATTACTATTTTAATTCAATAGCGACACTTATTTTCGAAGTGACATAACAGATAGAGAATAATAAACAGTCATAAAAGCGAAAAACATTAATTATACAATGTTTTGTAACTGATTTAAAATGAATCGTGTCGTCCTAACTTGTGTTGCATGTGATTTACATTTTTTGTCATGTTTTTAAAAATTTAGCTACGAACTTCTCGTAATGATTTTGTTCTCAATCTTAATATTCTTGCTAAATATCCTTTTGAAATTGCATTTAATTTTTCTTACTTAATAAAAAAATTTTGTAAATTTTTCTGTTGCCTGCAACACTATTTTAGGTAAGTTAGAATCTTAATTTTAAGCACGATATGAATATCATTGTGTCAGTTTTTTATTTTTTTCTAGATAAAAGCTTAACATCACTTATTTTGTGGAAGAATTCCTTGTTTGGAATCGTGTTTATCTGTGTTGTAGATAAAAATGTTTCGTGAGAAAATTTATTTTCTCCATAAAATTCGTGAGATAAAAGTAGGACAAAGCTCTATTGAATCTTGGAAATTTCGGTATAAATTGTAAGTAAAACAGAGTTTTTGTTTCTTAGCTGCAACAGAATATGCTAATTCGCGTGTTTTGATTTTTTGTTCTAGATACGGAGTTAAAAAGAAATATAATTTTTGTTTTCTTTTTAGAAAAAAAATATTTAAATTTTGACCTAGGTTTGGTTTTACTTTTGACCTTTCATTTTATTTGCGATTGGGATTTTTTTTAATTAATGCTTGTACAATTACACTTTGTTTAGAAATGTTTAACCTACGAGGTTGAACTAGATCACCTGGCCGTCGTTATTCCATTAATTGCATATGCTTTCTGGTGGTTATTGCTAATGCTAACAATGCGTTTTTCGTTAGTTTTCTTGATCTGGCTTAAAAGTGGTTTGTTAACGAACCAATTGATGAATTGATGCAGGATTGAAGTAGTTAAAAAAATATCAGAAGGATAACTTAACGTGTTAAGAAAGTGTTAAATTATGGTATTGATACTTATGATACCAGGGGTCTCTCCAGACATTTTGTGAAAGGTCCGTTTTTTGTAAAATTGTAAAAAAATTACTCGTAATTTGCGAATATAAAATAAACGATAAGTCACATTCTTTCAACCAGGGTCCTGTTTTTATGAATTTGTGCAAATAGAGTCCGGTTATTGCAAAAAAATTTTCAAGGAGTTTTTGAATTGTAAAGAGATACGAAATTATGCTCAGCACTGTAAAATTATAATAGAAAAAAATTAAATTTTCTAAAATAAACAGCAATTGCTGCTTCTAAATTAGAGATGCAACATGCAAATATTTGGTATTTAGCCTATACTGCTGAACGCAGAATATTCATTTCGTACGAATAATGGAAGAAGCGTCTGCCGAAGACAAAACTTACTTCGTTTACATCCATCTTTCTTGTTTTCTGCCCTGGGAAGGGTTTATTCGATTAACAAAATAATAATGAAGGTAAACAAATTTGTGAAGGGTCCGATTAAAAGAAAAATCATTTTGTGAAGGGTCCGTTTTTAAATTAAAATATTTTGTGAAGGGTTCGTTTTTATGAAAAGATATTTTGTGAAGGGTCCGTTAACGGACCCAAATTTCTTCTAAACAGACCCCTGGATACATAGGCGTAACGTTTTTAGTATGTTATATGATTGTTATGAACTAGTGGTTAGTAACATTGTAATAAACGAAACAAACAGTAGATCTTAAAGTGCAGAAATCTGCCTGATCAACTTGCCAAAAGTTTCTATTATTATTTTTCATTAGTCTCCGAAAGGATGAGTCTTAAAATGTAAACCTTGACCGGAAAGGATATACCTCCTCACCCTTAAATAATAAATTGAAGACCGACAAGATTTTTAAAAGAATACATTTTAAAGTTTTCATTTTTAGATGACTCAAAAAGCCTTTGCACACCATATTAATTCATAATTTAATTTTTTCCCTGAATGCACGAGAAATTTCTTGCTGACCAAGGTGTGTCACCCTGTGGCCAAACACACCTTATTATATTTATCACTCCTGATTTTTATTAATGTTAAAAGAGGTCATTGCTCAAAGAAAACTATAAAATAAAAAGGATCGTTAGCCGTCAATGAGTTGATTTGTTATTTTTATCGATACGAAAGGTGAAGATTGACATTAATTTCCAAAGTGTCGCGATTGTGATCTTTTCGGAGTTAAATTAGGTTATATGACCGAATTTAATTTGTCATCTGCGGCTCAGCTGGACAGACTCCTATCATATTCCTTTTGATTTATGAAGAATAACATAAATTATGCATTTTGCTCTGCGGAAAGTTTTATGCAGTAATAATTAACTGCTGGTTAATGCCCTTTCCTTCTATTTTGTTTTATTTTTAGATAGTCATGAATAGTTGTGGCATATTTTAAGTGCTAAGATTAATTCGGTACTATCGTTCAAGTTTTCTAGATTTAATAGTTTTGTTGTAGTTTGTTTCCGGAAATTGTCAATTGTCTTGTTCTTCCATTTACGAGTAGAAAATAATATATTTTTTTTCTTTGGGAAATTATGAACAAATTTTGATTTGAAGCGGTTTTCTTGTTTTAAATGGAATTAGCCGACTAGAGTCTTGTACTGACCGTTTTCGTTTATTAATGAAATGCATTGATAAACGCAAAATAAAAATAAAACAATTATAGCCGCAAGATAACAATGTATTAACAACCGCAGTATTAAAATTATTTATAACCGCAAAACGTAATTGTTAGGTGCAACTTAAAATAAAACGTTTGAATCGTGGTGACGGGAAATTTAATTCTTATATTGCCAACTAATTATATCAAACAAAGAAAATTGCAATAAATTTTTTTTATTTGTAAAGATTTTTTTTAATTGTGTTCCTCCCCACTAGACCTGAAAATATAAATTTTTGGCTAATAGCCATTGGCCGTTAGACTAATAACTTAGTTGCTACTTTTTCCTCGAACCTAATGAGTCGGTGATAGATATTTCGTTTAATAGACCCTTTTTGCAAAGTATTTTTTTGCTCTGATAAAATTATATTTTTTAAAAAACTAATTCATATTAAAAATAATCTACAGCTATAAAAAAGATAATTCAGCATTAAAAATAATTTAAATTTGTGACAAAGTTAGTTAAGAAAGTAGCAAAAATTTGTTAAGAATTAAAATTTAGATAAGAAATTAAGTTTTTGTAAAATTAATTTAAAAATTTAATATTTGAGCAGCAAAAATACATTGAATGTAGACGTTTCAACTTTGAAATATGTGAATTGTTTAAGAACTCTCCTTCTACATGAATCTTTCCATCACAAATGAATGGATTTTGGAGAATGAAAATTTTGAATGAAAACAGACATTTTAATGAAAATTCTGTTTTTTTTTTTTTCCAGAATCTTTCTGCATTGATGTATTTTTATTGTTAAACAAACAAAAAAAAAAAAAAATGCTGGAAAAATTGGCCGGTTTAAGTCACCACTTTTTTTTTGTTGATGTTTATTTTCAGATATATCCCTCACTGAATATGCATTAGCATTTAGAAAAATCTCTCACATGATATGAATTTCTACTTCTCTTGTCTGAATGAGCGTTGCTATTTATTTAGTTAAGACTTTTAAGAATAATCATTAACGATTCACAATCCCGAGATAACCTAAGAATCTTTTATCTTTTGTTTTGTTTCATATATGCATAGTTTATAGCACTGTTTAATTTCGGTCGCCTTAGTTTAACGCAGATTGCTGTACCTAGCTTTTGTGCTAGTGCAGTAGGGTTTTAATTTGTCCGAATTGATTGGTATAATCCAATAGGCTAATAGGTTTAGGCTAATTTTTAATTTAACATATGTTTATCAAAATTTCCTTAGCAATTTTCCCTCCTTTTATTTGTAAGTTCAAAAAATTATTGAAGAATTTTTATTAATCGCACTTAACTATTTAATACTAAATTACAAGCATAAAAAAATTGATTTTATCATTGCCGTCAGTATCTTAAGCACAAACATTATACAAGTTTTTTTACACAAGGTAGTTCTCTTCCTAAAATATTTTATAACATTCATAAAAACGCAGCCAAGAATGACGTATAAAATTCATTACATATCATTCAACTTTGACATATAATAAAATTCATTATTTTTTAATAATTAGTTTTCAATAATTTAAGCGTAGATGCATATAAAATTCATTAATTGAAGTCAGTTTGAAATGCTAAAAGTGACATATTGTTTCTGGATCTACGTATAGGTTAAGCTCTTTCAGTAATTTTTACAAGGAGGCACAAGGCCTCACTTTCTGCCACATTTTAAACTTCGTTTTCTTAAATTAAGACATAAAAGATAAAGAGGGGAAAATAATTCCTCACATTCTCCGTTATTAAAGCTTGTAACAGGCGTTAGGGAATTCAAGGCCGTCACCATTGACACAGATCCTTTCTTGCTTCCTGTCATCGGGAGGTCACGAAGCGTTATTTATTTCGTAAAAATTAAGCATACAATATGATTATTAACTCTAATGCCTGCTCGGAAATTTCTTTCTGCTAGTTTCCATATTTTGTTGTAATTCTATACATTTTAATAAGGAAATAAATTCTACGTGGATGTGTATTACAGAAAGATGGAGCAGCCTGATGGTGCAATGAATTTATAAATTCATTTTTTTCCCCTACCTTGATATCCTTTTGATTTTTGAGAAATTTGTCCATTTTTTTCAAGACTAAGTTGTCTTTACCGATTAATATCTACCAATTTTTATTCTTTCCGAGGATGAATATCCCGAGTGGTTGTGAAAGTGGAATATTATCCTTTCACTACTATTATATATTTCCTTTATCTATACAACTACACATATCCTTTATGTACACCACTATATATATATCTTTCACTACCACTATAATATTTGTATGGATACAAATGTAGGTCAAAATAATTAATTTGCCAGGGCTTAAATATACTGTTATTTAAATAACTGGCATTTACATATATGATTGATTTGTTTGTAGTGGTGATCAAAATCATTTTAAATTTAATCATTGAAATCATTTCAATAATTAAAATGAAATTTATTGACTTTATTATTACCACATAAAAGTGAAAGACTACGGAAATTCCTTAGTAGTAGTTGCCAGCTCTGCTGATTCTACTCTTAAAAACAGGACAACTCGAATGTCCAATTGTATAAAGGTGTTGAATTCTATTAAACGTTCTCTATCAATAAAAAATATTAACGTCACCAATTAGACATTTAATTTAAATTTAGATTGTGATATAATCGTGAATATCGATCATTAATGTATTTTAAAAGAACTTTAAATGTAATAGCCAGAAAGATAGCTAAAGATGCGGAATGCATTTTCTTAAATATATTTGTCTAAAGGGCAAAAATCTGGAAATTTCGCTATTTGCCGCCATTGGCCAGTTGTAGCACTTTAAATAGTGGTCCCTCTTTCAAAAGCTGAAAATTTTAAATGATTAAAATTTATTCTTTATATTAGTAATCTAAGGCATTTTTTTATGCATTTCTCAAAATTCTGACATTACAAGGTTCGTATTTAAAAAAGAAGAATAAGTTTAAGAAACAAGCGAGAAATAAAGAACTTTCTGAACATTATGAACATCTGGACTATTTTTAATAGTTCCACTTTTATTAAAAAAAATATTAACAAAATGTACAATGGGTGCAATTTCGACGAAAAAATTTGATCAAGTGGCGATTAGCAGAAAATTTTTTTAATCGCCATTTGTGCTTAGTTAGTCGCCTGTGTTAATTTTGTCCTATATCTTTGTCGATTTTCTTCATGAACTATATCCCTTTTTCAAACGTACATCTCGAGTAATGTCCATTTAAGGGTTTGAGCTATGTTAATTTTCTTCAACACTCATTTTGAGTTGTGTCCAAAATATAAATTTCACTGACGATATAATATGTCAATCGTCGTAATCGTCGATGCTTCTGCAAGTTTCTAAATGGGTTGTTTTTAAATCTCAGTTTCTGCGATGTTTAAATTTAATTTTGCGATCTTTTATTTTTTCCATGTTTTGTAGAAGAAAAAAATTAGTTTCCAAATACTGTTAACTCAAAGCGCAAGTAGAATTGTAGTAGAATAATTCTATTGATATTTCTTTATTATTCTAGTCGTTAATTTGCTTGAAATCATCTAAAATATATTCTTTCAACTCTGTTCTCCGTGTATGTGTTTTAAATTATCGATTCTTTTAATTTTTTTTAAAGTAGAAAATTAAAATTATTTTCAATAGTAAAGTTTTCTTTGTGGTCATTGCATTTACCGTATCTAGAAAAGTTTTTTTAGATTTTTTCCCTCTTTATTTCAACTTTATATTTCCTGCTGTGAGCTGTTTTCAATTATGACCGTTTCTCGCCATGTCTAAATTTATCCCATCGGGATTTTTCCTGAAACAAGCGACTTTCTCGTCACCGATGCGCGAATTTTTTTCCCATTGCTTCGTTTTTGACTGAAAAAAAAAAAATAAAAAAGAAACTAGTTTACTAGTTGAAAAGGGTTCGTGAATCATAAAACATATTTCTGGTGTTATTATTTCATTCTTTTATCAACCTGGAAGCGGCATTTTGCGATGAGAACAAGAAAGTTCAAGTCAGTTCCGTTACTTAACCCAATTATTGTTTTCCTTTTCTAACACTTAATTTGGCGAAGTTCAAGAGTTCATTTCCATTAATAGTTGCGGCACAGAAATCGTCTCCATTTAATTATTTATGTCGTCTTGCGCTCAATGACAGTGAAATTCTAGATGACTACTATTTTTAGGGGAAAAAACGAACAAGAATTTATTTAAAAAATAATGGCGCAAAAAGTATTTTGTTTAAAGGCCCAGGAATACCTCGAACGGTTTTTAATCGTTGAATTTATCTGGTAGTGGCCTTAAAGACTTACAAAACATAGTGTTGCTGGCAAAAATATCCGACCCTCCGAATTTTAAAATGCATTATGCAGTAATGAATGCAGAATATCTTTCTTGGTAAACTAGATCTGTTAACCGCACAGCTTGTTTGAAACGTTTCATTCTCGGAGTTTTGACTCAATACCACTGGTAAATAAATGTAAAGTCACGAGTAGTGGAAAAGATCTACGAAAATGAATCTCGTTTGAGTTTGAAATGGTCTTTGAGTTTAATCGCAGATTTCAAATTTTCAATGTCGTATAAACAAGAATCTATATTTATAGCATGCTCTATAACATTAATTTCAAAGTAGTGACTTTAATTATTCGAGTTGCAATCTATAATCATTACAAATAGGTACTGCTCTATATCCAAATAACAGAAGTTTATTGTTATAGATCGCGCTCAGTAGCTAGTGTTATATTTACCCCTGGAATAACATGGCTGTGCAAAAAGTGGACGATTGCTGCTGGCATTTACCCTACGATTTAAATAATGACAGTTTGTGTATACGCCAATTTTGTTCATTATCATTATGCGTTGTCTCAGAGGAAGGAGCTCTGCTTTCCAATGAGTTCACCCGGGTTCGAATCCCAGTTATGATTGGTTGATACGAATTCTGCACCTGGCACGTACTGACCACAGTGTTGCCGTAAAGTATCCTCAGTGGTAGACGGATCCTGGGTTAGAGTCCCCTTCCCGTCAGGCTAATGGTAGGAGGTTTTCATGGTATTCCTCTCAATCTATCGCAAATGCGGGTTAGTTTCATCAAAAAGTTCTCCACGAAAGCAAATTTCTCCCAATACTTGATCCATGACTTCCCTTTTCTTCTAGATTAGGTTCAAAATTACATGACATGATTACAAAATTACATGAACATTAGCAGTCGCTCGCGCGCGTGTGTATATATATATATCTTCAACAGCCGCCAAAAGCTCATTATTGAAGATTCAATGCAGCGTTTCCAAACCATCTTAAATATATGAACTAGTGTTTTTGATGAGCATTTAGCATGACTTAGAATTAAAACATCGCAATTTGAAGCAGAACCTAAGAAATGTAAAAAAAACCTTAAAATCGTTCTTCACATCGATAGTTATTTTAAATTTTGTTTATTATTTATTTTTTCTAAATTTTTTGATTTCATTTCCTCATTTTCGACCACTGAAGCTTTTCCTTAGTTTTTTTGGCGGCTCCTCCAAAAGTTGCCATAACAATAAATTATATATATATTTAAAAAAAATATGTTATTCCATTTTGATTGATGTATTATTAATTAAACTTCCTTGTGTATGAGTTTTTTTGCTCGATTGCCGAATAAAAATACAAAAACCTATCAAAAATGTTAAAAAAAAAAGTTTCACCTTCTACTTTGGCGACACCGGAAATAGGAAATAAAATGTGGCTTTTTCGGCAACCGAATTGTTTGTTCTTCGTCCATTGACACCGTACAGGTGAAAAAAATTGATCAAAAAATGTGAATCTTGTATTTTATTTTATTATTTTATGCATACTTGATTGATTTATTTTCTTTGCTCCTTGCCGAATTCTCATTTGCAAAACCAAGCATAAAAATGCAACTTTTGATGAACAGTGAAAATAGCATTGTGCGATTTTTTTAAAATTTAATTTGCTTTGACTGTAAGAGTAAATATCAAAGAAAGATTGAATAGGAAGTGAGAGTTGAGGAAGATGGAAATTAGATGTTTTGTATGATATGAATTGTTTTATTTTTATATAATTTC
Organism: Parasteatoda tepidariorum; assembly: GCF_043381705.1. Lineage (NCBI taxonomy): Eukaryota > Metazoa > Arthropoda > Arachnida > Araneae > Theridiidae > Parasteatoda > Parasteatoda tepidariorum. The sequence continues at coordinate 58,711,459 of NC_092207.1, read as the reverse complement.
TTTTATATAAAATAAATAATTCTAAGAAACTGAAACGGTAAGATATTACCTGACTATAAACTTCATTCGCTTCAAAAATATATAAATAGGAAATAACAGTCGGCATGTTTCAAGTGCTCAAAATCAGGCGCCTATTCTCAAGACTTGCCAGACGTGAATGAGAAGAAAAAAAATTGACTTGGAATATGATGCGAAAAGTTGCATATTAAAAGTTTTCGTTTTATATTTCAAATCACTTTTGTTTCTTATTCACGTCTGGCAAGTCTTGAAAATGGACGCCTGTTCTTGAATGCTTGAAACATTTCTACTGTTACTTTCTATTTGTATATTTTTGAAGTTTTTAATCAGGTAATTTCACATATATTTCAAGTTTTTTTAAAATTATTTTTAATCCTTGTATATTATAAGAAAATATACTGCTTTTTCTATAAATTGAATTGGTGATACACTGTAGATTCCGTATTGACAGCTTTTAATAAACTCGCTTTTCTAAAAAATGGAGCACTATAAAGGAAGGACGCAATTAAGATGAACTTTTTAACGAATGCAAATTACAGTGTGTTGTGTATATGAATAAAATTTTTGAATCATTAAGCATACGTGGCAGCCTTAGTAACACCCTCTTAATCGCTGCTGGAACAGGTAAATTGAGGTTTGTTGTTGGATGGCACCTGGAAAGTCATGAAAAATCATGGAAAGTCACGGATTTCGGTATTGAACAAAATTTTTCATGATTTTAACCATTTAAAAAAATAATGGGAAGTCATAGATTTAGGTTGCCGAAAAATCTAATTTTTAAAATGGAATTTACCCTCCGGAATATCTGAATTGGTAACAAAATCCCCATGCATAGTCATATTTTATTAAAATATGAAATGTTTTAATCCTGTTCTTTAAAAATTATGGTGTTCTTTCACAAAATGAAAGAACGAATTATCTTTTTAACTTCCGTGATTTCAGAATATTTTTATCTATTTATTATTTATTTTTTCTATTTTATCAATTTAAAATTCTAGCTTAGGCTTTTTATATTACAATTTTATGAAAAAATTAAAACAGGTTTAAATAACTACATGTATCTGACTGTGTTTAGCTATTTGCTTTTGTATTTTTTTATAGCTATTTTATTGCTTTAACTCTTTTTTTACTCTGTTTTTTTTTAAGTTTAAAATAAAAAAATATGAAGATGCAGAGTGTAACAGTTTTGGTTATACCTCTCATTTCAATTAATGTTATTATAATGCTTTTTTAAATTTATTGATGTGTTTTTGTCGGAGGAAATAGTAACTTCGGTCAGTCATGAAAAATTCTTGGAATCATTAATGAAAAGTCATGGATTTGAAAATCTAAAATGTAGCAGATATCCTGTCTATGGTTATCAGATTATAGTAAACGTTAGGTGAGATGTAACCATGCCTGATAGACGATAGAGCAACGTTTTAAAACTTTACAGAGTTTGACCATTTTGCCCACATAGATCTGATGGACAGTTAGCCTCACTTTGTCCACTGCTACAGGTATATTAGTGTATGCTTCTTCAACGCTTTCAGCTCTGTGAGCTGTGTGCAAAAATTCTTTTAAACGGGATCCCAATGACTCCTATCCCAATACCATCCACCCCTAAACCAAAACCATCGATTCTTGTGCATGCATGCTGTGATCGAAGCATACTGTGCAGATTGGCAACAAATGATTGTTTTTTCAGATGAATTCCGCTTTAATTTGTATACAATGATGGATTTATTAGTATTAGGCGTATATGTCCGTGGGGGTTATATTTTTGAACATCATAGTAGAACACCCAGAATTATGAGCTGGGGTACGATTGTGTTTTATTGACGATCTCTGCTGCCACTAATCGTGGGTAATCTTAACAACAACAGGTACACCAGTGACGTCCGTATATCACGTCTCTCAAGTTCCTTTTCTATGTTCTTGGAGTTATTTTTCAATAGGATAATGTCCACCCACATGATGCAAGGAATGAACTATAAGACTTTTTTTCAGAAAAATACATTTAGCTTCTTTAGCATGCTCATTCAGTGGGTAAATCGCCTATTGAACATGTGTGCGATTTCATTGATCGATGTCTCTTTCTCGTGATTCTTGTTCTGTAGCTTTGATAGGTAGGCATACAAATAGTAGACCTACTAATTTGGAACACTTAATATTGTCCTTTTTTGGTTATGTAATTTTTTTTGTATTAATGTAAGTCGTTTATTTGTTAAATTTTATTTAATTTTGCTGATTCTTTATGATGCTGCAGTTTTTACAAACAAGTTAAGAGTCTTATCAAAAATGAATATAAAATGTATATGCGTTGGGGTATTTATTTAAGCGATAGAACCGCAAAATGCATATCATTGTTGTAAAAAAAACAATAATAATAATAATAAGCGCTAACATCAAAACCTGTTTAAATGCTAGAGGAAAAGGGAAGATGATAAAAGTAAATTAGCTTTAAAATTCCTTCAAATTTAAACTGATAATCAAACAAGCTTTAATATTTTGTACACCTGCCTTCAGTAATTTGCTAGATTTCGATGGTATTATTATTATTATTTTCGGTTCTCTTTTAAATAATTTAGGACCCTCAAGAATTTAGTCTCTTAAAAATAAACTTGGAAAAAATATGTGCGAAATTCATAGGATATGTTTCTAAAAAAGAAGATAATTAGAAGGCACTGTTGCTAACTTGTAAAAATTGAATGCATGGCTTGTTTGCAGTATTTTTTTAAAGTATAAACTTTAAAAAAAAATTAAATTAATTTTAACATTTTCTTAAATTAATACATAGTTTGTTGCTAAAAATTTTGTAACTTCTTTGATGAAGCTGATTCTTGTTTGCGTACAATTTGATGAGTTTTGTAGCACTTGTGCTTTATGATCTTGTGTCATACTTTTTTTCGGATCAAGTGCTCTAAAAAATCATTCAGAATTCAAAAGCAGTAAACCCGATATTATGTTTAAGGAAACAAGTATATGTATTTTTAAAACTTGAAATGAATGGAAAGTTATTGCCTCCTGCTTTTTAATAAAGAATCATTTTGGGCTATTGATAAGGCGTGATTTTGAACAAAAGAGTGGATAAATGGAGCTCAATTCTTTTTCATAACATTTCATTAATTTTCAGAGGGGGAAAAAAAACACTTTTCAGTTCTAAGAAGAATCTGGTCGATCTATTGTTAAATTTACAGTGAAGCTTAAGTTGTATAGTCTTTTTAAACAATTAGAACAATTGGACACATAGCAAGGCGTATAAAATTGAATCTAGAATATGGATTTTATTCTAGTGAACTGACTCATGTGATTATAATCATATTGTTAAGGAATGAAAACTTATATTATCTATAGGTTTGAGTAAGCGAAATTTTAATAACATTCAATTAACCCTTTGATGCAGAATTTTTACTTTACAAATTTTTCATAATTTTTTCATTATTTTGTATTAATTTAGATCAAAATAAGTAAAAAATATTATATTTAGTGTTTAATAATTTATGGGTAAGAAATTATAGCTTGAAACACCGGAGGCTTTTTCTGCGTTAAAGGTAAAATCATAATATGACTCACAATAATTTTTCAAATTTGCACTTATGAGCAGTTATTTAGATCTAAGACAGTGTTTCCCAAATTTATGACTTTGGTGTACCCTTTCTATACTTTTCGTAACGCTGTGTACCACTAATAAAAGAATGAATGCATTTTTAACTATAAAAAAATTGCACAAAAGTTAAAAATCACAACCGGCTGTTGACTCCACTAATTATTAACTGTTCACTCTGCACAAAAAATAGCCAGTAGAAAACTACGTAATCATAAATTTTCATGGCTAGCTTTGTTTTTTTTTTTTAAATGAAATTTTTTGAAATTTTCGTTTGTGGCAAGATATTTCACATAAGAGCGCTTACCCCCGCTAAACTGTTCCCATACCCCTGGGGGTACCCGTACCACACTTTGGTAAACACTGATCTAAGAGAATAATGATTTATTCATCATTGAAATTTCTTTAATTTACTAAATAAGTTATAAAGTTTTGAATATGAGTGAAAAAGAATTCAAATTACTTTTTTTCGATTTTACATTTTAGTAAAAATGTAATTCTGGTAATCTAACAGTTTTTTTTAAGTAACCGTCAGATTGCTTTTTAGAATTAAAAAATACCAATATATACCAGTATATGTATCTATATACCAATGTATGTATCTATATTTGCTTTTAATTAAAATGTCAGAAATATATAGTATATAAAGGGGACATTCGGCGTGTCCCAATCTGCGTCGAAGAATAAAAAATATTTCTAGGTACATTGCAAATAATCAGATTTTGAAAACGCATTCTAAAATTTATATCCCTTGTTTTTTTTTTTTTTTTTTTTTTTTTTTTTTTNCAAATAGTCCTTTTTTTTTTTTTTTTTTTTTTATTTTCTTCAAATTATAACTTTTATTATTTTTTCTAGTCTTTGAACGATTAGTTAGTTAAGAGGAACAATGATTTGAGCTTTATTTATCGAGGATTGAAGAAACATAAAAGCATATAAATAAAGCGTTCTTTTTAATTGTTTAAGTAAGTTTTTTTTCTTCCTTTTCAATATTTTTTACACAAGAAAAATATTTCCTTTCGCTACATCTCCTGCAAACATTATTCTCCTTATAACTTTTTGTGACATTATTCTCCTTTTTTGTTCCTTTATTTAAAAACAAATGACTAATGCATAGATAAATAAGATATACTATAATCTTTGTGTACGGACTAGTCATGCTTTGTATGATGTTTAAGTTAACTTAAGGTACAAAATTATAGTTTTCATGGTAAGTGAACAAGAGGTTTGACATTTTCCTTTTCGTTTGGTTTGGAGTATCCTTCCAGTGATTTAGAACGTATAATTTCGATTTTATTTTTTCCTTCTTTCAACACTTCCCTGCATGCTTTGTTAAACTGCTGTAAAAATTTTCGAAATTAAGAGCCTTTTTTTGTTGTTACTATATATCACACTTCTTAAGAAGTTTAGATTTCTTTAATGAGAACCTTATTCCTATTTATACTTGTTTATTTATTGAACCATGTAATTTTGCACAATTGATTACAAGGTGCGAATGTGGTAGGAGATAATTCTTCCTAATACTTATTTCTACTGAAGTGACACCAAGATTTACATGGTCATTGGCCGGATTAGTAGTGGTATTATTCTTTTTTTTTAAAGCCGAAAAGTGATATGAACTATTTCGATCGTCTATATCAGTGGTTGCCAATTTTTTTCGACTACGGAACCCTATATTGAAGTGCAATTGAAATAACTCTAAGTGCCTCATGGTAGATTTCGCGAAAAGTGACTCGGCAACTGTTTTCTTTCGATTTCTAATGCAATTAAGGCTACAAGAGAGTTTCAAAAAAATTGATAAGGCAAAATTTAATTTTGGAAAAAAAAGAAAAAGATAATTTACGAAAATACCGAGTATATAAGCATCTCAATTTTGAATTTTTTTGTAGCTTGCGTTGATTTTTCTAATACACGCAGTAAATCATGGTGCGTAGCGTTTAAAAAAAGTGCTTAAAGGTGTTTATTTTCGATTTTCGTTTTTTAAAAGCTCTTATAGGTGCTTTTTTCATGGGGTGTTTTTAAAAAGTGTTTAATTTTCCCTTTTCGAAAATGAGATTTTTTTTCTCTTTTCGATGTCTATTTTTGCTGCGTATTGTGCAGAAGCTTGGTTTTCACGTTGTTCTATTCAACGTTTTTCACAATTCATTCAACCACAATCCATTTTGGCGTGCTCTCAGTTCGTAACGTATGATAGCGCCAATCATGTTACATGTTTGATAAAATACTTGGGAGTGTGACTACTGAGCTGGGTTTGGTGAGACTCTTGCACTCTCATCTGCAACTCTGCTGCATATTGCAAGATATTCTGAATTCCATGCTTCATTTTCCACCTTCTGAAAGTCGAACCGAAAAATCTCTATTTTTATGGTGGCTAATCTAATCAAGAAAAGAGTTCTTTGTCAGAATTTATCATGACCATGTGAATTCTTTGAAAATAATTTTGCATTTTGTTAATGTATATAGTTCTTAAAAATATTTTTTGAGTGCCTAAAAAGTACTTTAAAAGGGCTTATTTTTGTTGAGATTTGGCTACGCACCCTGTAAATGATCAGCCTTCTTATGGCGGTACCCTAATTTTATAAACAAAGTATTTAAAACAATTGTGAACGTACAAACCTCTAAAAAGATTCCTCATTTTGAAAAACTGAAACTTTTTCATTATTTTATTATTAAAATCTTAAATTAGGTTTTATCTCCGACAGTTGAATTTGCAGTCCAGAACTAGTCTAGATATGAATTTCTTTTTGGTGTAGGTACAGAATCTGAAAATAATTGAAATAAGTCAAATTATGGTTTTCGTTGAAATGAAAACTAAAAACTTTGAAAATGATTATTGGGAAAGTATAAATCTTTATTAATGAATTCATAAATTTTATATTGATTTAAAAAGTGCGATAGGAAACACATAGGATTTTTTTTTATCTATGCATGTCTTTTTTTTTCCTAAATAAATTCAATACGTTTAAAATGAAAAAAAAAGAATTGCCATTTATTTTTTAATGGCATTTTATATTGAACAATTTTGTAAAGGCAGTCGAAATATTAAATATATAATGGATAATTAATTGGTTTAAATATAATAACAGGTATCGAAAATTTTGAAAATAACTGTTTTACAATAGTCCCTCACTTCTTGAAATCTTCCACTGAACCCTAGGGTTCCGCGGAACACCATTTAGGAACCGCTGATCTAAATAACGTAAACTAAAATGGGTTTTTCATTTACCTGTCTATGAACAGTTGGATAATATTTTGTAATAAAATTCACTTGCTGTTTAATTCACACTAGTTAATTTTTTTTGCAGAGCTCAGATATAATACTTATTATGAAAAAGGGCATTTTGGAATTTCCTTTTTACTGTTCCCTGAAATCAGTTCTTTTTCATTAAAATCTGTATTATTTATTTATTTACTATATTATAAAATATTTCATTAAATTCTATATTAGGGATATTATGAGCTATTTAATCGACTAAATTGGGTTTGGGCGATTCGACGTCAGAAGGAAAATTTATTAGAAATTATAATTTTACACAGATTCTTTTTTATGAATATGAAGGAATTTATTTTTGTGAATTCGTATTTGTTTTTAAGATATTTCAGGCATAGATATCTATAGTTACAGAATGTTTATTTGTTTATTATTATTTTACAAATATACTAAATATTTTCATGCGTCCACGGCAAGACAAAACGGTGGAACTGCTCTTAAAATGAAAAAAAGAGATCTTCGTTTTTCTGTCACTTAAGATTTGATACAAATTTAGTTACACTTTCAAGTGTGATGTCATCCAAATATTAAATTTATGTGATTCAAGTTTAGTCAAATTTGCGTGTACTACTCCCAATTTTCATATTTTTTTTAAAAAAAAAAATTCTATGTAACATATTTTATTCTTTTCTTTGTTAACATAACTTATAATAGTTTTAGATTAAAAAAAATTACTCCGTAATCTACTTTTCGGTACTATTTTTTGAAATTTTAATGAAATTTAAAAAAAAAAAATTACAATGAAAAGTACTATTTATAAATATTGCGTACTATAATATATACTCTTAATTAAAAAAAAGACATTTTGAATTATTTTTAGTTATGTGACCTAAAATTATTTTAGTTTTCAAAAATCTAGTTCTTTTGAAAAGGTTTGCTTAACTATATATTTATTTCAGAAAAACAGTCTTGTGTATTAGTACAGTTCAAATAATTTTAAAATACGATCATGTTTTTTATGGATCGATATACATTTTGGAACATATGTGGCCCTTACATATCAATCGAATTCGTATTCTTATGTTATAGAGAGGTAGGAAAAAGTAAGTTTTTTTCCCTTCTTTTTCTCCCTCACTCTTGTAGGTATAGTGCACGCAATAAAAAGCGGACCACCCTGAATAACTTTTAATCTAATGATCGGCTTTTTATATTCTAAGACTCAATCTTAATGGTTCGAAGAGATGACTTCAAATATGCTAAATATTTAGTGCAGACAATGTTTTAAATAGCGAAATAAACACACAAAAACATGCTTTCTCTGAATAAACATACCTTTATTTCGACAGATTCAGTTTTCTGACCCGCAAAATAGAGGGAGTAGCCACAATCTGGAAAATATGGTCCTAATAGTTTGGCCAGTTTGAGCAGTGCAAAGTTTTGACCTCTTTATGTTAATTTTACTTATTGCATTTTCACCATATTTCGAGAACTTTTTAAACGAATTGAAACAATTTTGCACACACTTATAAAATTCGATTATCTTTTGGTTGATATCATTGCAAAAAATAAATTTTAGTAAATATTTATTATTTTTTATTATTTTATTTAATGATAGTCGAAATTTTTTTGAATTATAGGGTATACAATTTTATACATCATTTTGAAGTATCTAATTTTACATGACAAAATACAAATTTTAAGCGAAATTTGTTGAGGAGCTCCTGAGAAATCAAATTTTATAAAAAGTCGTATATTTAAAACTCGATTTCTCAGTAACTATTCAAACGATTTTGCCCAAATTTTGTCATCAAACTGCATCTAAATTATGTAAATTCTTTTTTTATTTATTTTTAGATATATTATATTTATTATTTACAAAATTTGAAAATAACGAATTAATGCAAATATTTTGATTAGTTCTACTAATTACGTTATGCTGCAACGTTGAAATCTTAGTTACTTTAAAATCTGTTCAGATTTTCATTTTTGAATTCTTGGAAATAAAGTTTATTTGTAAACATTTTTTCTGTATTTTATATCACTCTTATTTTCCAATCGTTACAGTTTCCGTTTCTATTGTCCAACCCCATCGAGTATTATATCTTTATTACCCCAATCGAAAGAGAATATTCCGTTTATTCCATTGTTTTGCTTGTTCTTTAACCATAATTTGTCTGTTCTGAAAGTTCAGGGGTAGAGACGGAAACCGGTCTGTGTTTCCTGGCGTTCGCTAGACCAAAACATATTCAATATTCATATGTTCTTTAGCATGGTCAAGGTAGACTGGCCACCATTTTCCTCTCACAACTTTAGATTGGAAAATGATTTCGCTGGTAATATGTTATTATCTTTTCAACACGCTATCCTCTTCAAATGTGGGGCCCTTATAAGGGATTCTTTTTTTACTTTATTTTATTTTTAAATATATTCTGAAAATGGTTCCTCCCCCCTTTGTTCCCACGTTCAAAATGTCGGCAGCAATTATCGAAATAATTCTCCTGCATCTTGTTTTAAGCTGTCGTGTAGAAGTGTTATCTCGTCACCGTATTTCTCTTTTATTCGACTTATATGTTTATCTGGGTCATCTTAAGGTTTTTTCGTTTATTTCTTTCTACCCGACTGGAATTTCTTGATTATTAAACGAAATTTGCGGTCGATGAAGATCACGCATTGGTGAGGTTTAATTTTTAAAGAGTGGTGGTTAATTGAGTGTGAGGAATTTTGGCTATGTATGGACGTTTCTAATTTGTGGAAAGTTTTAATCTGCAGCAGTTATACGGAAAGAATTAATCAATTAAAAAAAATGAAAGTTTATTTTTTAATTTCGTTGAATTTCGCTATTGTCGGAGAGAAAGTTATGCGATTTCGTTTCAGACAGAGGTATAAAATTATATACTACGAATCTAAGTTTAAGTTGGTGTATTTTTTAAAATTAAATTTCAAAAATAAATAAATAAACGAATGAATAAGTAAATAAATAAATAAAAAATGTGACTGTTGGGGAACACTAAAATTTCTCATTTTCTAGAGCATTTTTTAGAATATTTTTTCTTTTAATGAAATAATTTCTTTCAGCGAATATATGTTATTTTTATGACTGATGTATTTGTAGCAGTCATTGATAACTGTTAGGTTATCAATGATTGCTCATCTCAAGCCAACGTCTTGTGTATCAATAATAGTGATAATAAAACCCAAACCTTTAATACGAAAAGAATCCATAGTATTTGTAGTGTTGATCATCACATATTCTTTCCCTCTACCTCTTTTGTTTTACCCATTACTCCTCTTAGCACTCTTACTTTACTTCGTTAAATTCATTTTAATCCCGTAATTTTATCTATCTATGTAAGCTATAAGCTAATTCTTTCATTTGGATATTTTCCGGCTTTATGAGGGTCCAGTTCAAATTATTTGTTCGTTTTTTAGTCGCTTCATTTTATCAATGTTTTTGAATTTAAGACAATCAAAAGAGACTTTTTTTTTTCTATCGTAAAAGGATTTGAAAAACAGTTTTTAAATATTGTTTACATTACTAAATTTGATAGAGAAAAAAAAAACAAATAAATGAATGCACAACTTCTCTATAGTGCATGAAATCAACTGTAAATTGTAACATTTTTATGTTGTTAAGGTTTATACAAACATAGTTACAGTTTTTTAAAAATATAAGTGCAAAAATGTTTGAATTTGTTCATAAGGTAGCTAAATAAATCAAATTCCAAAAATTATTTCAATTACTAATTTCTATAATGTTAAATTGCATAATAATGCAAAAACTTTTTGCTATTAGTGTTTAAAAATGTTCTGAAGATGTTTTAGATCAGGTGAGAATGAGACCTGAAGTTTAACGGATAAATGACTGTTGAATTAAATTATATGAAAATTATTTTTTTTTCATAATTTAATAACTTCAAAAACTGTTAAAGTAATTCTATATATAAATATCTTTAAATAAAATTATGTGTAGCCATTATTTACGCATTTTAAATTTTAATGGTGTTAATTTTTCCTGATTTAGGTTCATTTATGATTTTACTTATATTGTACGGCTCTGTATCTTTTTACGCATTTGGTATTGTCATTCATCCAGCATACTTAAAAAATAAAAGTAAAGATCAATTATAATAAAAAAAAAAAGGACTGTTCAGTGAAAGCGCAAGAATTTTCGTTTTTTATTAGCATTTTATAGGCAAATAGGTTCTCTTTTTTTAAGTAATAAAGTTACTTTTTTATTATAATTTTTTATATATAATTTTAATGTTTTAAGTGAGTTTAATTCTCAGAAATATGAATAATTTTTTCATACGTTCAATTGCAATTTTTCTGAGAAACCTGCTTGCAAAAGTTGCCTTTTACACATAAATGTAGCCATTGAAAGAGAAAAAAAAATGTATACATATATGTATGAAGCAAAATTGGATTACGAACGAACTCTCGTATTATCCGTTTTCTAAGCCCATGGATCTGTTCCGTAAAATGTTCGTTCCGCGTGGCCCGGTTTACATGTTTCAAATTATTTGTCAACAGTTCCGCGCCGCTGGTTATCAATGGTTTTTTCCTTGAGCTTACTGTTTAATAAAATAAAAAAAGGATTAACACTCTGTTTCTTGTAACTTTGATTAATTGAAAAATACAGACAAATCCAGAACACGTTTTTGCATTATATTTGCCTTTTTTTTTCATTTCATAGAAATTTTGAATCGAATTCAGACTTTTGACCTTAGTCGTACATGGCCTATTGAAGGTTTTTGAATCTTAATCTTTTCAATAGATATTGAATTGTAAATTGTTTTAGTTATTATTTTTATTTTGTTTCAAGTTTATAATGTTTCTAGCCAGCGTTCATAAGGCTAAAAACCACAAGAAAAAAATTATCTGTGATCCGTGGAACTAGTCACTAATAATGGAACAAAACATATTGTCCAAGAGAGTCACGGTTCATATTTAAAAAGTCAAAAATCCTGGTACTGTGCTGTAACGTAGCGTTACAAACACAACGAGTTATGAATTGTTTTGATTTATTTTTTTTCTTTGGTTTCGATTGCGATTCAGGTCTGCTACTTCAATATTTGAGTATGGAAATGGTGTATTTCAAAATCTTATCCAACTCATTTGCATTCAAGTGTTAAGAGAGTCTTCTTAGTAGGACATCGCTCGCTTTAATTCGTACAGACCTAATGAGTTAATATTCATTACTTCAAAGGACATAGAATTACAATGGTAACTTTCCTATCTCACCAAATTCTGAATTTAAATTTGATAATTAAGTGGAGCAATCGAAACTAATTAGCCGTCTTGTTTTTTCCACATAAAGGCAGGAGAAAAAAAGATGCTTTTTATAAATCAATTAGAATGCCTCAGGCAGAGTTCGTGCTGGCCTTGGCCACACAAAATAAAAACATGAATTCGATTGCCCCAGCTTTATTGATTTATTCTGTTACGGAAATCTTATTCTCGATCTGCTTTAGTGAATGAATAAGGAAATAAGATGTGATGCGATTTGCGATGCTTCTCATTTGAAATTCCTCGTGAATGCGATAAAAGAAATCGCGATATTTAAGATAATTTCTTTATTATTCAGCTAGTCAAATAGTCTGTTTTGTTCTCTTGCAGAAAAGTGTGTATTTGTAAATTTTTTTATGCTCTAATCTCAAAAGAAAAAAAAGGGGTTACGGAGATTTTAAAGTTTTGAATAATATAATATATGGGTCATAATTTCTAAAAAATCAATTCAAATAGGTTATTGTTTGTTATGAGTTTTAACTTTGTGTCAAAATTTCATTGTATTTATTTAAATTTTTTTTATAAATGCTATATATTTCGAACGAATCAAGAGATTTTTTTTTATTTGGTTCGAAATTAGGGCATGATATTACTTGTTTATTATTTGTTTCTATTGAGGATTGACATCTAAAGAAATCTTAATAATTTTCTATCCCTCTATATGAAGTCTCTGGATTTTAATTATTATATCGTCATGTATTATATATTAAATAAATAATCTCAAGAAACTGAAACGGAATGTTATACTTGATTAAGAAAGATGTTTTTGAGCGCTTGACACATGTCAACTTTTATTGCCATCTTCATTTTTTTAAGCAATTGAAGTGTTTAATGTATGTATTTAGTAAATATTTAACTTGAATAATAATAAATCAAAAGATCATTCGAATTAATTACACTGAGAACATATTTTTTGTTGAAGTTTTGTAATTAAGGACTTGATCTTTCCTAATTATGGTGTGGGGATTTCAAATCTGTAATTTGTTTTGCTCCTAAAGCTGTAGGTTTTTTTCAAACTGCATTTTTAGTTTATTTTTTGTCGAAATGTACAACTTTTGAAACGTTATAGTATTTTATAGGGGGTCACGTAACTGTTGCAACAAACTTCTGGGGGAGTCAAGCTCAGAAATGTCGTCTTACGTGGCTAAGGGCGCTTCTCTATTACGATCTGTTCAGAAGCACACGAAGAAACTGTTCATCATATGAAAGCGCCTTTAGTGGCACATGGTGACATTTCCGGGTACGGATTCCTATCAGTTTTAATCCTGATGATGTCCCCTGACTCCCCTAAAAGTTTGTCGCATCAGTTACGTGACCCCTTGTTTTATATAAAGTTTTAAAATTTTAACATTTCGACAAAAAATTGATTTAAAATGTAATTTGAAAAAACTGTAGCTAGGAGAGAGAGAGATGCCGATTGTAGATTTGAAATCAGCTATACGAGAGTATCTAAGATCTGTTAAAAAATCTCATACAACAGAAAAAAAGGAAGAAAAAAAAATTGTTCCTCAGTGTTATTGCTGGAATTGAGAAATTAAAGATCTATAATCGAGTTTCATAAAATCGAGCGTTGCGCTAAGGACTAATGCATAAACAAAAATAATATAAAATAGCGACGATATTGCAGGCCCTGCTAATAGCTTAAATTCGACGTTTGAGTCCATTCGGTTACAGTTTAGGGGCTACTCAAAACGTAAGTTCTCAAAGAGCTATGAGCAATGTTTACTTACGACACAACCTTTTTTGTGTTTAAAAAGATCCTCTTGTAAGTTACAAAATTAATAATTATTAGAAAACAGTGTAATTTTTAAAACATCTAACCCTTACATGGGGGAAGGTAAAAACTGCTTATTTTCGTTGGCAAAAGGGATGAATCTGAAATTTCCAAAAGAATATTTGCGTGATCTTGGTAATCTTAGAAAGACTGTATTTCTTAAATTAAGACTTTACTAACGCTTGTGAGTATAACTGGTGAAGGATGTCCAAGATATGAAGGTTACAAGCGTATTTAGTTTTTCGTAATAATTTTAGTGCAAAGAAGAAAAAAATCATTTGTTTTAGTTAAAATGAGAGCTGGAACTAAAGATCAAATTACTCTCTCCCCTCTAACAATAACGAGTTAAGGCATACATTTAAGCACTTATTTTTTGTGTTAAATATTAAATGCATGCTAATAAAATAAATTTTTAAACTATACTGATGCATTGGTAAACTAAGGGGAGGTAAGTAATAATAAATTGTTAATTTTAAAAACTTTTTGCATTTCACCTTTTTTTTAAAAGTAAATAAATTGAATCTTTCAATTTTAAACTTTTTCCTTCTTTAAACAAAGTAAGAAGCTTTAAAGTTTTATTCAGAGAATAAATTATTTTAAAGCAGTTGGGGTTTGAAATGTCATTGAATGAAAAAATACATAGCTCATTTCCTAAAGAAAAAATGTTCAAGCTTGTTTTATAAATTTTTACGAAAAATATACGTTCATTTCAAACGTTAAACAAGGGTGATTGTATTCCTGTGGTCCCCCGGAATTTATAGTTTTTCGTATTATCCTTCAGCGTTTAAATATTAGGAGCAGGGAATATGATTTTTCTGGGAAATTCGCGGAATTCGGAATTTCGGTAATCACAAACTTATAATCCGACGAAATTTTCACGGGATTCCGCAAATCTATTTGGTTACCATTTTGAATATTTGCAACTGCGCCGGAATGCGCTAATATCGCGATTTTTATTCTCGCGGTTTGTATATCAAACATTGATTTTCGTAGTTATATAATTTCAAAGTTACACGTCGCGATTCATATTCACGTGATTTAAAACTCCTATGTCGCGATTTGTATTTACTCGTTTTTGAAATCCAGTTGCGCGTTTCGCATTTACGCGAATTTAAAATCCAATGTCACAAATTCGTACTCACGCGTTTCCGAAGTCCAATATCTTGATTCATATTCACGTGATTTTAAAACTCAATGTCGCAATTCATATTCACGCGATTTTAAAATCCAATATCCCGATTCGCATTCACGCGATTTTAAAAATCCAACATCGAGATTCTTGTTAGAATTAAAATTTTTCTTAAATTAGTTACTGTAATTACTGTAAAGGTGTGGTATTCTTCATTGGTAGGTAATTTAATTATAAATCTTATTTCACAAAATTATGTTAAATACAAAACATGTATGGTATGTAAATCGATATCTTGATATCGATTTTTTGCACAGGTAATTTTCAGGGTTTTTACTTTTTTGTTACAGTTATCATTTATGTAGATATCTATGGAATTTTATTTTTCTATGAAATTTACATTCCATAAGTTGTGTCAATAATTTACCTTTAAATTTTACTATTATCTATTTGCAAAATTTAATTTGAACTGTACTTGGATTTTTTTGTATAACTTTTTTTTTCTCTTATTGTTTCAAAACTACATATGATGAAATTAGAACTGCTATCTGTATGTTATTATAAAATTCCGTCGATACGTTTTAAGGGCATAAAGAATTGTCTCAAAAACAACATGAACTTGCTCCTTTGTCAATTTAAGTTATTTATTTTTTTAAATATCTGTTTTGCAACAACTGAATATTTGCATTTCAATACAATGGCATTAATAGTCGTATCAAAAAATTTATGAGGACAGTCCGGATAATCTTTACTGTCGCAACAAGATAAATGAAAAGTGTTCTAATAATTGTTGGCGATTAATCATTTTATTAATTTTAATTGGTTCCATGGATTTCATGGTACATGCGACATTTGGCCTTGTTATTGGAACTCTTGTTCGGCACACCCTTTTATAGAACAATTATTTGTTTCAATTGGGAAGGAGTAATTTTTTGGATGTTTTATATGCAGGGCCCGCTCTAAGCATTCGCCTCCACGCCAAATACGATAAAATCGTCAATTGGGCGAATAAAAATGTGTTTTGGTGAAAATATTGACGAATGATTTTTTCCACTGGAAAGAAAAATATGTATTCAACTCGATCCTCAAAATGAATTTTTCTAAAGAAATCTGTATTTTTTTCCCCGATTACAGTAATTTTCGCTAGATGCGCCGCTTAACCAATTAGAATTGGGTCCAAATAATATAAGCCTGAAACTAAACTACCGTAAAATAGTTTTCTATGGGAAAAAAAAATTAATCATAAAAAATTGTTAAGATTTGCATTTGGCGAAAACTTTCGAAAATTAGCGAATACTTTTGATATTTGGCTAATTTACTGGCTAATAATTTGAAATCCTTAGCGTGGGCCCTCTATGTGTTTCTATTATAATTGTCTGTGCAAAATTTGTTTTTAACGCTTTTAACTTGATTTAAGACTTCGGTAGAAAATAGTTTTTTAAAAATTATTTCGAAACAGCATATTCGTTGTGAAATCAATAATCTATCTCATTTTCAGTTTTGTTTGGTTAAACTCTTCCCAGCTGAATTAAAAAGTATTATGAAACTTTCGATCCTAGATAACTATATACACTGACTTTAACTCTAGATTTTTTAAAACTGGATCCGTCACAGATCTCAACCAGTACATGTGCTGTTTTGTGTATCCTAACAAAGAAAACCAAAGAAAAAACTTAGCAAAAGAAAATTATTACAGGCTTCTTATTAAACAATGGATATAGCTTTCGCTAAATAATTAGTTTGGATGAAAATTGTCTTTTGCTTTTGTTGTTTGATTTTTAAAACTTGTTTAGAAATTATCAAAATTTGAATAAGTGTAACATAGATTTATTTTTAACTTTTGAAGGGGGAAATGAGCTTTTATCAATTGTAAAAAATCGCTCAAAATAAATTGGGAACCTCTGTTCTAATGCATTTGTTTAGTCATAGTTCTCCCTAGGAATAGTAAGGAGCAGAGTGCTTCCTCGCAGAAAAGGGCACTTTGAGTTTTGAAAGGGCACTCACTCACTTAACACCCTAAAAATTTATCAAAGTGTGTAATATTATGCAATAACTGTATTTGATGCTCTACAATTTTTAAGTTACCGTCTAATGCAATTTTTTTGTGTATATTTAAAAAGTTATTTTCACTCATTATCTAAATGAGAGAAAAATTCGTAGTTATAAATAATAACATAAGGCATGTTAAGATACAATCTCTGTGCGTGATTTTTTTTTCCTTCAAAAAAAATAAAATAAATAAGCTAAGGTATTAAGGTATTTCTTAAAAAAATTTAAAGTCCCTTAAAAAATTTAATAATATACCCCCTTGAAAAAAAGACAAATTTATAAAAATTTAACAAGTTGAGAATAATCCTAATAAAGTAAATATTTGTAACAGTAATCTTAATTAAACCTAAAAACACAAATAATTTTTGTGCGTAATTATTATTTTAACAGTTAATTAATTTCTTTAAAAATGGTATATGAATAAAAAGGCAGTGTTTTTAGGGGATGGCGGCTAATTTTTACAAAAAGGGCGCATTTTATATGGATTAAACGGCAGGCTGGGCGATGCTTAGGAAGAACACTGGTTTTGTAGAATATCATTAACTACAAAATTTTCATTTGCCTGATATTGTCACACGTGTTTGTTGTACTGTTAAGAAGTATTGTTTTTGTTGACATGCTTATTTTTGAAATTTCGTTTGTTTCTTATTAAGTTCTCCTATAATAATTTGAATCACGTGTTTGTTGTTGTCGCATTATCACACGTTGTGACATTGCTTGTAGATTTTGTTGAAGTTGATTATTGTCTTCGCACAACGAAAAGATTTAAAATTTAGATTATTTATTCTAAATTATTATTGTTTTGTTCTAAAGCATGTTTTTATTTTCATAAATTTAAAATACGGAATATTTTGACAACATATTTGGGAAGGGGGTTAAACATAAATAGGGAATTATTGAACTTGAGCCAACTACTTTTCAGCCAGGTACTTTAATGAGTATAAAATTAATGCGCGGACAATTATAGTTGTTTTGACAGATGATGCTACTGATTCTTGGATATTAATAGAACACAAACTACGACACTGAAGAGTTCGAGAATATGTCCTGCCGTTTGAATGAATGCTTTGAAAAAATAAGTTACATCACATAGAAGCAGTGAGCACCTTTCATTAGCGTGTAATATACACATAACAGGCGAAGTCTTGCCACTTCCTGTTTGTCCTAAGAGAAAAATAACAAAGAGGACCACATTTGGGGAGGACATGGTTACGATGTTGAACTTTTCTAATAGCTGCAATTAAGGAAAGAACGGGTTAAAAGGCGGAAGCAGCTCGATCCGTTTCTTTTCATAAAGAGACTTTAAATAAATTTACAACGCTCTGTAACCGGAATGAAATCTTATTCCACATTTTTTTTCTGTTCTTACTATTAAAAAAATGTGAAATAAAGGAGAAAAATGAGAGCTCTAGCTGTATCTCGTATTTCGCTTTTCCTTCTACTTACTTTAAATGAAGCAAAAATAGAATAGTTTATGTCGCGCTAACATCTGTTTTAGTATTTTGAATTGTGTCCTTTTTAGCGATTCAACAAGTAGCTGCATTTGTATTTATTAAAATTTCGCTGAAATATTAGTTATCGTAAATTTCAGAATTAATTATAATTAGTATTTCCGGTTAAAATTCGTTTTAGCTTATGAATACTTAGTTACCGCTAATATTTGTTATAGTACTCTGAATTTTGTTCTTTTTAGATATTTAACAAGCTTAGTATTAGATTTATTAAAATTTCGTGGAAGTATAAGTTATAAATTTCAGAATCAGTTAAATTAGAATCAGTTAGTATTTCCTGATTAAAATTCATTTTAACGTATGGATACTAACTTAGTTTTGTTTTTTCTACTCAAGTTATACAACAAAAAGAAGCGTTCTAATTGAAATTTAGTTTATGTAGTGTCTGATTTACAGTTAGTTTTGGAATGAAAAATTGATTTCAACGAAATAAACAGATTGGTACAGTTACTGAAAATTTCAACAAGCACTTCAACTACTAGAAGAAAGTAATAAAAATATTTTTTTTAATGGGTTAAAGTTACAATAAGTTTTATTTTTTTAAAATTTTAATTTTGGCAATATTAATTGTATCGTTAAAAGTTCCTGCATCGCACCCTTGCAATAATAATGTAATTCAAAAACTTCATTTTTGCAGTCAAGCTATCATTTGCTCCAATCAAAAATAAGATTATCGTTAAGCTTTGGCTCTGGGCAAAGAGCGCTGCCTCCCAGTGAGGTTGACCGGGTTCGAATTCCAGTATTGGCTGGTGGATACGAATTCCGCTCCCGGCTCGCACCGAACACAGCGCTGAAATAAAGAATCGTCAGTGGTAGATGGATCATGGTTTAGAGTACTCTTGCTGTCAGGCTAATTATGGGAGGTTTCCGTGGTTTTCCTCACCATGTAACGAAAATGCGGGTTAGTTCCATCAAAAATCCTCCACGAAGACAAATTTTCCCTAATACTTGAGCCATGAGTTCCCTTGTCTTCTGGATTGGATTCAAAATTACAAGGCTACGTAGTTGAACATTAGTAGTTGTAATCCCCAAAAATTGGGTCTGCTGTTCAGTGACGGTTATAAAATAAAAAAATATGCCCTATGGATCATCTAAGCTGTTTTAGCTATTTACATATCCAGGGCTTTAGTTTTAACTATAGTGACTTAGAGTTTCACTTGATCAGTGGCCCCCATCCCCCCAAGCTCTTGGGCGCATTCTTGGGCAAATTCTAAATTCCCCCCAAACTATTCGTTTTATTTAGTGTAAACCCCCCCCCCAAGCTTTAGGTGGGCGCATCGTGCGCTCACCTTCCGCCCTGATGGGGGGGGGCCATTGCACTGGATGATATATCCAAAATAATGAAAAAAAAACCACTTATTTGAGTTAAGGCACTATTGGTTCTTGAGTATGATATGTTTACTACTTAACTTGGAATCTGTAGTAAACGTGTTAAAATTAATTTCTACTTTGGATTGTATCTGATAAACTGACTTAACTTGATTAGGTTGGTAATTAATTTATAACTGATTTAGATTGTTTACTGTGACAGAGTGTTCTTTTTGTGTTCGTAGTGTTTTTTTTTNTTTTTTTTTTTTTTTTTTTTTTTTTTTTTTTTTTTTTTTTTTTTTTTTGGTGCAGTTTTTAAAACAGGGTCTGCTCAAATATTATGTGAGCACCAAATAGGGAGAAATGGGTGTGCGAATTGCTTATTTTTGCAAACAAGGAGAGAAGGGCTCAGGCAATGATTACGACTCTAAACGCCTTGATGGGAAAAAATTCTTTGTAAGTTGTAACAATCAATATTTAGAGGAAATATATACTATGGATTTTATTTTAAATAAACATATGAAGATGTGTTGCTTATTTTGCTGACAAGCGAGGGAGTCCAAAATCATTAAAAGTATGCTTACGTAGTAATGACCTATTTAAAGGATGGATTAAATTTTTTTTAGTTTTCTAACAAAGGGATGGTATGGATTTGATAGTTGTTAATGTCCAGCATTTCGCGTGATAGTTTCTATAACTTTAAAAATAGTTCTGAAACCTGAACGAGAAAATTTGTTTTCTACGCCTCATAATGTTCAAAAAATTTAAATACTGAATCTTACAGGAAAGAAGATATTCATATTATTCGATTTTTCCCATTCGAATTATTCGATATAAAATCGTGGGAGAATTCAGATTAAAAATCTTGAGTTTCAAAAGTTTCAAAGTTAACGAGCAGATCACAATTACAAGTCGGTTTTCACATGTTTATATCTTAAGTTTTTGTTTTTAATCAAAGCACAACATTTATTTTCTCCTTACCACTTCGTTGGAATGCAATCTTGAAAATGCCTTTAGATCGGCATTGGTCTGACTTTTCAAACAGACGATTATCTCAGAAATTTAATCAATTTCTTCTTAATTTTATTCATGCTTATGTAAACAGCTGAGTTAAACAAGATAAGCACTTATTTCCAATTCGTAAATCACGATTTTCTCCTTCACTTTCTACAAACGAATAAAATTTCGCCAATATGCTAAGCCGTTCACCACGCATGAGTTCGAAAAAGAAATTAAGTTGGTCCAGAAATATAACAAGCAGAGAAATAAAAATCGCCAGTGAAATTCTCGCAGCTGCACGCGGCATGCGCTTCATAAAACTAAACCATCCAGAACAGATCTAAGCACGAGGCTAGTACCTCTGCCACTTGCACGGTTTCTTGAAT
This sequence comes from Parasteatoda tepidariorum, assembly GCF_043381705.1. NCBI lineage: Eukaryota > Metazoa > Arthropoda > Arachnida > Araneae > Theridiidae > Parasteatoda > Parasteatoda tepidariorum. The sequence continues at coordinate 58,690,205 of NC_092207.1, read as the reverse complement.
TTGCAGGTGTTTTAGGTGCACGTAGTTGCCCGAGCGTGCACTTCGGGTCGATGTGGAAAGAAAAACTGTTTTTGTTTTACTCCAAATGCCTCGTGCTTGAATTCTTTATATCTGACTGATTTTTGAGTGACTGGTCATCGTTGAAGCGTGTTCCCATTTAGAGAATGACCCGTTACCGTCTGGTCTGTGGGTGGACTATGCCTATATGGTATGGTAATTTGGAATATGATTGAATTGTGCGTCATTTTTCTGAAAGGCTATTTTCGGTTATAACGTGATTTTGATCATGACGTTATATAGCTTGATGTATATATACTTTTTATAACATGGGGGCCCTTTCTGCGTTTAATGTTATTGAAGCAAAATTAAGCGTTAAATGACGTCCGGTAAATGCTCAATGTTTATGAAATTTAAACATAGTTAATTAGTATATTAAATAGTATATATTGAATAGTAAATAGTGTATATATTAAATAATTAATATATAGTTAATTAATATATTTATTTTTTGTTAATCGATACTTTGACAATTATACAATTTTTTTTTATTAGGTATGTTTTTATGAAATTACCTTGTAGGGAAGTGTTTCCCCATGTGTGGTACGTGTACCCCTAGGGGTACGGGAACAGTTTAGCTGGGGCTACGCGTTCTTATGCGAAATATCTTNTAAATAATTAATTAAAATAATTAAAATCCGCTTCTTTTATAAATTTATTGGTAATTAGTATGTGCTTGCGAATCTTCTGCATTTTTACTCATTTCATCTGCATTTTATTTGTCTATCTTCTGCATTTTTATAACTAGAGGTTGGCAGCTATGTGTTTATGAAATTTAAACATTATTAATTAATATATTGAATAGTATATATTAAATAGTAAATAGTGTTATATATTAAATAATTAATATATAGTTAACTAATATATTTATTTTTTGTTAATCGATACTTTGACAATTATACTATTTTTTTTAATTAGGTATGTTTTTATGAAATTACCTTGTAGGGCAGTGTTTCCCAATGTGTGGTACGCATACCCCCAGGGGTACGGAAACAGTTTAGCTGGGGGAGCGCGTTCTTATGCGAAATATCTTGCATCAAACGAAAATTTTATTAAAAAACAAAGCTAGCCATGAAAATTTACGATTACGTATTTTCTATTTACTATTTTTTGCAGAATTAACAGTTAATAACTAAAATATGTTGATAAAAATAAACATATTTTTAAAAAAAGTACATTCATTTTTTATTAGTGGTACACAGCGTTACGAAAAATTTAGAAAGGGTACACAAAAGTCATAAGTTTGGGAAAGACTGTTGTAGGGTTATCTAACGCATGGATTCTTAATATGTTAATAGGGAATCTTAATATAATTACCTTTGTTTTTTTATATGGCAATTTTAAACCTAATCGCCCTATCGATATAATTTAACGTTTTATAGTGATGTTTATAAATTAGTAAAATATCGTCTAACAGTTGTGTGTTTAATTTCCTAACATGTTTGCTGCCTCTAAGGCACTGTCAATATAGTGGTAGCTTTACAACAGAAAGTGATGAAATGTTTTCAGTGGCGTTCAGAGCCCCGGACAAACTCCTTGATTCGATGTCATCTTAAAATGCTACCGAAAAGAGGAGTGTAATCATTGTAGGGGGGGGGGGCAAATTTAGAAGAAAAAAAATTACCCTGAAAAAAAAATTAAATCAATATATTAATTTCTTTTTAAGTAATTCGAGCGTAAATTAGTCCAAAGTAAAGAAAAAAAAATATACAAGAAAATAATCTCGCTATCTTAAATGTAAAGGATATTTAAATTGTGAAATTATTGAACTTCATTATTACTTTCACTGTATCTAAAAATCAGAATTTATTTTTGCCTGAACCAAAAAATTTTAATTTCGTATTGAAAATAGTTATAGTTGAATATAGATTTTTAGTCAATGCCTGGGGTCATAGCTCCCTTCCTCATTTGACACCACTGAGTATCACTGAAAAAGTAACTTGAATATTTTGTATTTTCATGAAGTATCGTGCTTGTTTAGTACGTAGTATAAACTTGGTTACTACAAAACTATCTTGAGTTACAGAAGCTGCTCGGAACGAGGGTGCGACGTGAAATAGCTAAATCTCTCTAATATTAAGTTATTCAGTATCTGACCATAAATTTTTGTTTTTGAATACTTAGTGTGACATGACAAATAACGGTGGTTCATTTTTCTTAATTTTTAATACAATATACTTTGGCCATCACGTGATTTATTTTTCAACCTAAGATATGTATTAACTGTTATCACAGTGTGAACATGTATATGTAAATATTTTGTGAAAACAAAACTGAATTTATTTCTTGTTTAGATGTCGAGAAAAATGTACATCGAAAAATGTCAGTTTTAGCATTATTGGTATTTGCCCTACAGGATAGGATCCCTTTAACGCAATTTTTTTAAAGTTTTTTCCACCACAGCATTCAATGTTTCTAAAATTTTTTAGAAATTGCAATTTGTAGAAGAGCATCGAATATTTCTTTTATGAACAATAATAATAACAAAACAAAAAAAGCTGCGTTACGTAAATAAGGTTAATAAACTCTTTCGTTTTCAGACAATTCCACTGAAAGAGAATATTTATGTGAACATTACTGCGGAATATACGATCGTTATATGACACCAAGATGAACAAATTCGCGCCTTACGTATTCGATTGCTCGCTTGCGCGAAGTGTGCCATATATCTTTTCTGTTTTATATGGAGAGAAATTTCTGACCTCCGTATTAAAAACCTTTTTGTCTTATAATTTTATGATCATTTGTTTTTTTATTTTATTTATCATCGCACTAGCGTGTCTACGAAATAAAATATGCTTTTCTACTTGTACCTAGAATAATTTGATGGTTTTTCCACGCTTAAAAATTCGATTTCTGCTGTCTTTCTGCCTTTCATATTACTAAATTTCTGAATTCGAAAATCTAAAGAGACTAAAATCGCTCCCAACTTTATTATTAACCCTTAACAAAATATATAATTATAACGACAGAAAACGGAAGAAAATGGTTTCTTTTTTGTACTTGCCCCCCCCCCCGGCAAGCACAGAAAAGAAAAGCGCGGAAAAAAAACCACGATTTGATAATTTTAGGAATTATTAATAACCAATTGGATTCGGGCGGGTGGGATAGAATTTAACGTAAGTAAATATTTGACTTAAAATATTTGTTTTTAAGAATTAGTTTGCAAGCAAGGATTAATTTAAATTAACTGATAGAGATTTTTCACACTTCATTCTGTTTTAGAAAATAATAAGGACTTTTTAAGTTAAGTAGTGCTAAAATTGTTCTGGATTTAAAAAAAACTGTGAGATAATAATTACTTAATATTGTTACATAATGATATGCAAATAATACTCTTTCGATTTGTGATTTTTCTAAAAATTTTATTAACACTCTTATTTTTGTTAGTATATTTTTATTTGATATAGTATCTGTAATACTATAACTAAATATGTAAATGTGTTACATACATTTAAAAAAATTGTATGTATAATAGTAAAAGGTTATTTGCACCAATTTAATTTTTAACATATTACATATTAATTAATATTATTAATTAATTTAATTATTAATTATAATAATTATTATTAATAAATAGTTTAATTATGAATTAGCAATTTGCATATTAATTAATATTTGAAAAGGCACCTATTAACGACCGAATAAATAGTTAAGTGCATTAAATGTGGATTTAACCGCTTGAATGGAATCTGGCGTTAGAATCATATTATTGTTAAAATAGTGCTTTATTTCCAGATTTTTTTTTTGTGATTCAATAACAGCAGCATAACTATTTCTTATAAGTCGCAACAGTACTGTCTTTACTGGAGTCACCAATCGGAAAAAGTCATTAAATGCAAGTACCCTGAGTTGAAAAGAGGTAATTTCTGTAATTATTTTGAAATGATCGTTATTTTCAAATCTATGCTATTCGGTTTCTATTAGAGGGAAGATTAGTGACATGATTAGAAAAGAAAAGATATACATAACAATGCAAAAAACTCCGGATCAAATTACATCAAAAAGTACTATGACCCAAAGTGCAGCATTCTTAAAATCAATTTTACTGTAAAATTTTTTACAGTATTTATTTAATTATTGTTTATATCCAGTTATCACTATAATTAAATACTGGTAATTTTTAACCAGTATTTATTTAATTATAGTGATTTAACCCTAAATATTACTAAATATAGATTTTGGTGTATTAGATTTTTTTTCTCCATAAAATTTTATGGTAAAAAGTACTAAAAAGGACTGCGCCCCGAGTGCCGTTTTTTTAGCGTAATTTGATCCGAAATTTTTATTTTTTTAATGTTCTTTTATTTGTCCTATTCCAAATTTGTTTTACATCTCTTGTGAGGCTACTGTCGGGAACTATCTAAAACGAAATAGTATATCGTGTGCTTCCAAGTTCAAGCTGAAATAACTGCTCACTTCTTGTTCGCAGTAAAAAAATTTTTTTATCATCTTTTGGTAAAAGAGAGAAAAAAAAGACGAAAACGAAGGAAGCAACCTTGGTGGTAAAGAGACAGCTCTCGAAGAAAAGTAAAAAATTTGCAAAAATTTTTTTCAATATTAACTATTAAAGGCCGTGATAGTTGAAAGCAAAAAATAAATCTTTGATAAAATAATCCACCAAAACGAATTCATTCGGCGCAACATTGATTTGGCAACGTGGTCATGCCAAACTAGCTTTACTTTCGAAATGTTTGTGTTAGTAGTTACTTTACTGATGTTGGTTATAGTCTTGTGCAATTTTAAGTTGCAAGTTCGAAAACAAAATTGCATAGACTTGGAGTTAGCAAATCATAACAACCCTGTAATAAAACGCACCATCAATTATCTGGTCTTTAATCAATCTAATTTTAATTGAAATTCATTCAAACTATTATGATGCAGAATCTTATTAAATGTGTAATTATACTAAAACTTTTTTTTAAAAACTGTTTCTGTTATTTGTCTTGCGAAAGGGTAAAAATGATGAAAAATTTTATAGTCTTACAGTTTTTGATTGAAGAAACTTTAGATAATCTTTTTGTCTTTTCTTATCCCTAGTTCATCCTGCATCAAATTGTGTATTTTTGCCCGAGGATATTTGGAGACTCTATACTTTTTTCGTTGATTGTCCGTTTGAAGAAAACTATCAAGCAAAATTGTTCCAAACGCTACGTTTTGTTGAGTTAAACGTAGTATTCAACGTCCCCATTTCCTTTCGATGTTTATTTTCATTTCCTCTATGATTAAAACTATCATTTTGTTCAGTCGCGTGGAACGAACTATCGTTGAATCCGATACAGTAGCGTTGGAAACAATGTGTTTTTGGTTATCAGCCAGTCATAAGTAAAATTTATCATTTGTGCTAGTAGGCATTAGTAATAAACAATAATGCGTGAAAGATAGTCTGATTGCTTTTGAAATTTTACTTTATGTATGAGAACTGGGTTACGGTGATCTTTTCTTTAAAAACAGTGCAAGCCTAGCAGATTTATTTTATCTTAGTCATTCCCTAAACTGGCTTGTACTTTAAACTTACTGTTAGATATTATTTTTTCCAATTTCCAAAATTAAATAGTAAACCTTTTAGAGTAAATTTTTTTTCTTCTTTTTAGGTTAAATTAATCCTCGTGCTCATTGTATCTTTGCCATAAACAAAAACATTATTTATGTTTTGGCTAAATTTGTTTGATTTAAATGGTGTGTTGTAGAAAATATTGATGATGTTTTGTGTTTGTTTCTGTTTTGAAAAGTTTGAATTCAAATTGTTTACTCATACAGGAATTTAATATTTTTAGATTTTTCAAATGTACCCTCGATTTTCATATTATAATTATACGCCATATACACGGTGCATAGCGTCTTTAAAAAGTGGTTAAAGGTGTTTTTTTTTCATTTTTTTAAAAAGGGCTTAATTTTCCCTTTTCGAAAATGAGAATTTTTTTCTTTGCTATGTCTATTTTTGCTGCGTATTGTGCAAAAGCTTGGTTTTCACATTGTTCTATTCAACTTTTTTCACAATTCATTCAACCACAATCCATTTTGGCGTACTGTCGGTTCGTAACGTATGATAACGCCAATCATGTTACATGTTTGATAAAATACTTGGGAGTGACTACTGAGCTGGGTTCGGTGAGATTCTTGCACTCTCATCTGCAATCATTTCCACCTTCTGAAGTCGAACCGAAAAATCTATCTTTTTATGGTGACTTATCTAATCAAGAAAAGAGTTCTTTGTCAGAAACTAGTTATTTTATCATGATCATGTAAATTCTTTGAAAATAATTTTGCATTTTGTTAATGTATATCGTGCTTAAAAATATTTTTTGAGTGCTTAAAAAGTACTTTAAAGGTGCTTATTTTATGTTGAGAGATTTGGCTACTCACTCTGATATAATTTACGATTTTCATATATAATATAATATTCAACAAATTAAATAACAGGCATACGACAAAAAAAAAAAAAATTTAAATAACTTTATCAAGAAATACCTTCATCCTATATGAACAAATTAATTACCTCTCTCTCATCTACATTCATCAAAAATGCTTAAGAATGATGTTAGGTACATGATTATGCTGAAGGGTTTTTGTTCTCTCCTCCTGATCTCTATTTTTTCTAGTTTTTATGTCTGCACGCATTATTTACTAATAAAACATAAATTTTTTTTTTAATGCTGTCACACCTCTCTCTAATCTAGAAAAATTTGGCTAATATAACATGTTATGGTTAATATAATTAGAGCACAAGATTAAATTAATTAGAGGATAGATGTTAAAAAAGTTTTTTTTTTCTTAGTGAAAACACACTGGTTTGTAAACTCAAGAACTAATTCAGGAACTTAAATTTATTATAATTTTACAATTAGAATTGTTGCGTTTTTATTTTTCATTGATTGGATTTTTTTGTTGGTCCAGATTAAAATAAACAAGATTATTGGTTTTAAGTTATAGAAATTTTCAGGTAAGGGAAACAGGCATTTTGGCATTTCTTCTCCTTGATTTAACTTTAATGCTTTATTGAAAAGCCAATTTTTCTTAACAATGTGTATTTATTTTTTTAATTTTTAAGGATTATTTCTTTGCTTTCGCTTGTCGGATAAAATAGAAGGGCTCTTTTAAAAAGAAACGCTATGTTGCAGATTCATTTTACAACACTGATAAGATTTATTATTGATGAGAAGAGCCTTCATGTTTATAATACTTTATTGGTTGTAGCAGCTCTTTAGCTATTTTAAATCAATCGTATAAATTTAATTGTAATGTAATTCAAATTGTTTGTTTTTTATAGGGAAAAATAAGTTTCTTTGCTCTAATTACCACATAACCTAATTTACTGTTTTAAAACTTCCTATTCTTATTTATTCTGATCAATTTTTTGTTAGCGTTGTTTATACTAACATAACGGAATTGAATTACACTTAAAAACAAAATATTATTAAGCCAAACCTATTAAAATTATATAATATTTTGCAATTATTGATGACCCATGGTATTTATTAATTCCGTCCTACACTTTAATTAACATATTTTCTTTCAATTTTTGAAATAATGCTTTTGAGTAAAAGTGCTTAATTTTCGCTTTTCTGAAATGAGATATTTTCCCTTAACACATGTCTATTTTCGCCTCGAATCATGCAAAAAGCGCGTTTTTCGCGTACGGTCAGTTCATAACGTGAAAGCGCCAATCATTTCGCTCGTTTGATGAAATACTTGCGGCATTTCTACATAAAAATACATTTTGGCATTTCTTCTCCTTGATTTAACTTTAATGCTTTATTGAAAAGCCAATTTTTCTTAACAATGTGTATTTATTTTTTTAATTTTTAAGGATTATTTCTTTGCTTTCGCTTGTCGGATAAAATAGAAGGGCTCTTTTAAAAAGAAACGCTATGTTGCAGATTCATTTTACAACACTGATAAGATTTATTATTGATGAGAAGAGCCTTCATGTTTATAATACTTTATTGGTTGTAGCAGCTCTTTAGCTATTTTAAATCAATCGTATAAATTTAATTGTAATGTAATTCAAATTGTTTGTTTTTTATAGGGAAAAATAAGTTTCTTTGCTCTAATTACCACATAACCTAATTTACTGTTTTAAAACTTCCTATTCTTATTTATTCTGATCAATTTTTTGTTAGCGTTGTTTATACTAACATAACGGAATTGAATTACACTTAAAAACAAAATATTATTAAGCCAAACCTATTAAAATTATATAATATTTTGCAATTATTGATGACCCATGGTATTTATTAATTCCGTCCTACACTTTAATTAACATATTTTCTTTCAATTTTTGAAATAATGCTTTTGAGTAAAAGTGCTTAATTTTCGCTTTTCTGAAATGAGATATTTTCCCTTAACACATGTCTATTTTCGCCTCGAATCATGCAAAAAGCGCGTTTTTCGCGTACGGTCAGTTCATAACGTGAAAGCGCCAATCATTTCGCTCGTTTGATGAAATACTTGCGGGTCCGCATGTGCTTATACTGAGCTGGACTTTATGCGAAGGATTCTTGCACTCTCATGTGAAACTGCTGCATTTTGCAAGAGATTCTCAATTGCAAGATTCATTTTCTGCCCTCTAAAATCGAACCGGACCAACTAAATATTGCCAAATTTTTTTTTTCTGATAGCGATTATATTCTTTTATTTCATTGTTGTTCACCATCGATGAAATTAACAAGAGAAATAAAATTTCACTCGCTCTTCTATTAATAAATCAGTACCACATTCCTTTAACTTGGCTTGGAGATTATTCTCTAATTACGTATTTTCACGTGGTTCACAGATCAGTAAAGAATCACAAAGCTTCATCTCCTGAAAATTTCCACTCTCTAATATTCATTTAATTTAATAAAAATAAGAATTAATTGAGATTTTTATTCGTAAGATTTTTTGCTTGAGGTACAATGTTAGGCTTCAATACTCATTGTATTTACATTTTAAAATTATTAATTTTTTTTTAATCATTTCATTAAAGAAATATTGAACCAAGTATCAAATTTTAATAAAAAGTTATTAGGGGCCATTCACTAATTTAAATTTGTAATATGAATTTATTAAAGTTTGCTTAATTCTTTACATATCTTTATTAATTCGGGATGATCATTAATATTAGTCGTGTTAATTTTTTGAATATGCTTTTATAAATAACTTTTATTTAAATCTAAGAAATATACTCTATAGCCTTTTTAAATAATAGTTAAATTAATTATAATTTCGAATTAAATTTTTTACATAATTAAATAAACAAATTATGAATTTAAAAAATAGAATGAGCCAATCAATATTGAATATAGTTAAAATTGTTTTGATGGTGGCTAATATAATCAAGAAAAAGAGTTCTTTGTCATAAACTAGTTATTTTATCATGATCATGAAAATTATTTTGCATTTTGTTAATATATAATTATATATGAAAAATTTTGAACAATAGGAAGAAATTTTTTTTATTAGTGCGCACGAATTAAATATTTTTTTAAGTGCTTACAATATTTTTTGTGTGCTTAAAAAGTGCTTGTTTTTTGTTAAAAAATTTGGCTGCGCACTTTGTATAAGCTCATGTAGCATTAAATTCAGTTGAATAAACTCTCAATTTGAAATTAACACCCTTTGTGTTCTTTCGCCTTTAGTAATTTCGCACTTATCTAATCTACGTGACAATATAAAGGGAGCAATTTTATTTTATAGTACTTATTAATGCTGTAACTCTAATGCTGTAACTCTAAATTGAACGATGAAATCCTAAAATTATGTAGAAATAAATAACTTAATATTTTGTAAATCTCCCTCTCTCTTGAGGTGAGGAAACGACACCAGAGAAAATAGGAGTGGTTAAATATTTCCGATTCATATCTTGTTGTGTCACTGAACTCATATGATCGTGGAACATGAGTCTTTCCTCGAAAAGATGGAAATGCAAAAATTGAGTCAGTTTTTAGGTATCACAGGATTTTTTTTTACATCATCGCTGGATGAAGTATAAACAAAAGCGTCGTCGGATGTTGTTAGAAAGGGTTGTGGTCTAATAATCTTGTTACTCATTTGTAATTAAGTTTCAGAGATAGGAAGTGTTATTATTTTTTTTTAAATTGCACAATGGGCCTTTTAATTTATTTAGACCGAAAATGCTTCTGGAGTTTTTATTTTTGAAAATACTGAACTGTTATTAAAAATTGACCGTAAAATATGATTGTATTTATAAAATAGTGAAATAGCGATGCATGATAACTTTTTTTGAAAAATAGTCGTGCAATTTTTTTTTATTCGGGGCCGTGGTGAATCTATTTTTACATTCATGTAATTAACTTACATGTAATAATTAGTATTGTACATTTCATTGTGTAATACGAACAATATCAATTTGTTTTTAAATGTAAATATGTGTTACATATATATATATATGTTCCCCCCCTTTCCTATATTTATTTGAATTAAAAAAGCAGTTGAAGAGGTTTGTACATTGTCTTCTGCAATAAAGTTAAATAGCAGGTATTTAACTTTTTCGCTGGGGAAAATTAATTTTATTATTATTTACTTGCACATATTTTTAATTAACAAAAATATCCAGGAACAACATGTGTTTTGAACACTACGTTAGAGTTTTTAACTAAGGGAATTTTGCAAAATCTCTCGTTTCCACTTACGGAAGTTTGAAATTTTTTCTTTTACGGAAAATTTTCTTTTACGCATTTACATGAAATCTTACGTGCGAGAGCGTACAGAAGCTATCGTAAATTTGCGAAATCTCCCTATTAAGATAAAATTAAGCGTATCAAATTTACAATCCGTGTTCTTATGCAAGCATAAAGTATCATCTGGCTTTATATGAATGTCCTGTTAAAACAACAATTCACAATTTTGAAATTTCAACTATTATATTTTCTCTATTAAATCCATTGGTGTCGTCTTTCTTCGTTGGCATTCGTCCTTGTCAACCAGCTCCTTAACGCGTGAGAAAATTAAACTGAATGGCGTTTTAATGACGTTTCATGCCTCCTCCTCTTTTTCTTGCTACGGAAACTTTGGAGGAGTTTTCTACAAGAATGAAACCGAGTTTTCTTAATTGTATTGCTGGATCGTCACAACTGTCATAGTTCAAGAGAAATAACCATCAACATCAATTAGTAATGCTACATAAATGTCCGGTAGTTAAATAAACATTCGAGGCTGATGTTTAGTTAATGTGCTTCAAGGACTAACGATTTTTGCCTTAGTTTTACTGCGGAAGGTTTTCTACTCTCACACCTTTTTTGCATTATTGAAGCTCGTTTTTTTTCCATTTTAGCATTTATCACTTATAAGTGCCATTAGCGAGGTGAACTATAATTTTAAATCGCTTTATTAGTTTCACTTCCGCCAGGACTGTTTTCTATCTTTCTTTCATTCATTCATTCTTTTTCATTTTTTTTGTTATTGCAATTCACATGATAATGCCTCTTATTCTCCTATTTGAAAAACCGACTGTGCTTAAAATAGTTTATTTTCTTTTTCCAATTATTAACAAACAAATTTATATATGGTCTAAGTCTGTTGGAATTCCATGTTTGGATTATTGGGCGTCACATATTGCTTTTACAAATTCATTGTCTCGGTCAGCAGTTTCTTCGTTTGTTTGTTATGGAATACTAAGTAGTTGAGCTTCTTACGGCGGAACCTCGACTTTATGAATTAACTACATAAACACAATTGCGAACATATTGACCAATAAAAGGCATTTCGGAAATATTTAAGAGGAAGAAAATTTTTTCATCGTTCGTCATTAAATTATGTCTTATGCCCGACAGTTAATTTCGCAGTCCTGGAGCTGAATTGATTTGCTTTTGGTGTATATACATAAGCTGAAAATGACTAAAAAGCCGAATTATGTTATTCATTATCCATAATTAGGAGAAAGGACTGAACGTTAAAAATGATTATTAATGATACATATGTTTTTGTTAACGAATTTAGTCATTTTGTTTTGATCTGAAAAGCGCGACGGGAAATAATGTAATTTTTTAACTATGCATGTTCGTTTCATTTTTTTCAATGCAATGTTGTTAGAAAAATTTTAGATTTAAAAAAGAAAAAAATTTAATTATTTTTTTATTGGTATTTTTTAAAAAAGTAATTTGGCAAAAGCACCCGGAATATTAAGTAAATGATGGATTATTTATTGAATCTAAATATAATTTCAGGTTACAAAAATATTTTGAAAAGATTGATTAAGAAAAGTTCTAACTCTTGGAACCCCTTAACTATTTTACGGAATCCTATAGTTCCGCGGAACACCATTTGGGAACAGCTGGTTTTAGGTTCTGGGGAAAGATAACTCTTGTAATAAGACTTTAGTAATTTATTAACTGTCTCGAAAAAGGCAGTTCTTCAGTATTTTTTATGTATGAAAACTAAAAAAAAGTGATAACGAGCAATTGCTGTTTGCTTCTTGGTCAAACTGTGGTATTTTGTAGTCCCCTGTGACGGGATTTTAACCCATGATTATTCTACTACTGAGGGTATTTTATGTCAACACTCTGGTCAGTTAGATCCGAGAACAAAATTCGTATCAATCAGCCACCGCTGGGATTCGAACCTGGAAAACCTGATTGGGACGTGAATGCTCTATTCCCTCAGCCACCGTGATATATTGTGAAATATCGATACATTAAAACTTGTGTAAGTTGACCACTTGTGGTGCATTGTTTTAGTGGTCAACTTAGACAAGTGGGCAACTTATAGAGGGGGTGGGTCATTGTTTACTTTTTCGTTTCCTATATCATGTTGCTATATATTTAAAAAGTTTTTTTTACTTGACTTAAAAATTTTATTTAGCAAATAGCCAAATATGTTTAAGAAATGTGTTTAAACCTGAATGAACTTAAATTTGTTACATATAACTCTAATATTTAACTAACTTTAAAAAAAAAATTATTTCATTAGTTATGCATGTGAAGTGTTTAATAAACATAATTTCTTAAAATATCAGAACACGAAAACATGTAATTTGAAAACTTTAACAAAACAAAATTATTTGAACATTTTAAAATTTATTCTGTTATTACTACACTTACAAACCTATTTGTTACTAAGATATTCCCTCATTGTTGTTTGGCGCTGTTGCTTAGACTTTACATCAGCCCCATGTTTTAAATGAAAGAAATGGTCAAAAGCTGACCTCCTACAGTTTCCCCAGATGGTCAACTCACAAAAGGGTTTCGATTAGCTTTTTACGCTATTTCACCAAACAAGTGAAATTTTAACATACATTGCAAAATGATAGAAAATTTTCTGATTTTTTTTCCTTCTGGTCAACTTATGAGGGTTTTAGAATCGAATTTCATAATACTCCTAGACAAAATTGACTTATTTCAGTGGTCATACAAGATAGACAGGTGGTCAAGTTGCAAAGGTTTTGCTTCTTTATATTATATAGGAAAAATTTCGTTCTTGATAATTGAGGTCAACTTATGCAGGTGTCTGGGTGGTCAACTTGGCAGGTTTCACTGTATTTACTTACGTTATTAAAATTTCAATATTGCCATGCAGTAATTAGAATACGAAAATGCTAATTACGACTGCGCGCGTCTTTTAATTTTTGATAATTTACAGCATGCCTTTGGCGGGTTTTTATTATTATTATTTTTTTTTATGTTTTCACAACATATAGTGATAATATGGTGGGTAGTTTTAAATAATTTTATTTGCTTTTCTGTATAAAGCTGCTCTGAATCTCTTTTTGAATTGCAGTCGTTCTCCTGAGCAATGATAATCACGAGGAAGGAATGTTGATCGCCCGAGAGAGAGAGGTCTATTTTAAGTGCTTATAAATTGTGCGGTTAACTGCTTCATTGTGTCAGGACTCTAATGACAGCATCCTCTCGCGACTTACGATTTTGATTCCTGTTCAAAGAATGAAACAGAAATAATTCTTGGACAAATGTTCACTCACCGGTTCCGATTCAGTTTCTTTAAACATTAAAACATTTAAAGAACAATTCGTTAAAGAAACTCTAAATTGTAACCCCCCTTCCCCCCAAAAAAATGTAGTTTCAGGGAATGCAAATGAATTATTGAGCTTCTTAAAATAATCGTTAAACTTTCTTTAAATGATGGAGCAAAAGAAAAGGCTTAAAAATAAATAAATAACGAATAAGTAAATAAATAATCATCTAAGCAGGGAAGCGCAACCATTTTTGGGTAGTGGGCCTTAAAAACAACGAAATAATGAGTTGGAGGCCAAAATTAACACGATGCTGTAATTATTAATATTTGAGGAATGTTTAGATTCTGTTTGAAAGTAATGTGAATAAGCTAGAAGCCTATAAATAAACTTTTGCTCTCCTGTGCAGATTATAAAAATAATTAATGTGAATAAATACATTTAAACATGCTAGATTACATACATGTTAGATTACGAAAGCTAATTATGCTAAATTTATAAAGGTATTGGCGTACAATGAAGTAGATAACTTAATTTTGCACTCCTCTTAAAAGTTAACTTTCATCTATTTATTTATAAGACTTATTTTTTTAAAATGCATTTGGGGTTATATAATTATTATTTAACCCATGTTTGGCCAAACGTGTGTAAAAGCACCATTTTGATAATGTGTTTTTATTAACACTGCGATGTATATTTTTCACTAATTTTATTGTTTTACTATTTTTAAGGGTTCTGAAAATATCTATAAAATATTAGTAATTCAAATAGAGTTACCATTTTCTGTTGAAAAATTTTAAAATTACAATGGTTTTTTAAAAAAGAAAAAAAAAACTTGAGATGATTATTAACAAATTTGACTTTTTGAAAATTTATAATCATTCCACTTCTGATTAATCATTTGCTTTCACGATGGGTTAAAGTTGCAAGTTCTGTAAATAAAATTAATTGAAACAAATGTCTTAAAATAACTAGTGTTGCACTTACTGATCTGTCCAATGGTGGGTAAAGCCACCGTTTTATTTCTTTAAAAAAAAAANAAAAAAAAAAAAATAAAAAAATAAATAAATAATAATATTATTCATGCATGAATTTTTTTTTTGTTTTTTTGTGTGTGTCCTAATGAATGTAATTTAGCATATTTCAATGATAATACCACATTTTATAAAATTTCAATGATTAATCAAAAATGAGTTAACATTGTCAACGATGTTTTATATTGTTGTAACTCGTCATTCATATTGTCCTATTTATTTCGTAGGGGATAGAGCTTTCGCCTGCCGATGAGGTGAACCTGGTTCGAATCCCAGCTATGCTGGTCGATATGAATTCCGCGCCCGGCTCACACTGACCAGTGTGCTGACGTAAAATATCTTCAGTGGTAGATGGATCATGGGTTAGTGTCCCCTTGCCGTCCGTCTAACTGTGGGAGGTTTTCGTGGTATTCCTCTCCATGTAACGCAAATGCTGGTTAGTTCATTCAAAAAGTCCTCCAGGAAGGCAAATTTCTCCCTAGTACTTAACCCAGGAGTTACCTTATCTGCTAAATTCGGTTCAAAATTACAAGGACACGGAGTTGAACAATTTGGTTGGTTGTTTAACGACGGTTATAAAATATACCGTATGTTTAGTGTTTTCTTATCCAATATAAAATCCTATTAATGGCAAAGTTCTGTTTTGTTATAAACAACTAAAAGTAAAATTTTAATAGTTTTATTTTTTTTAAAAATTGTATTTCTTTTATGATTTTTTATAAAAATTTATTTTACAACTAGTTCATTTTTAAGGGCACAGTAAATTTAGTTATAAGTATTCACACTGAACAAAGCAAAGGAAGAGTTAACATTAAACTTAACGCAGATAACTAACTCTTGGAGATAACCTTTTCAGTAAATAAATCCTCTTCTATGGATAATTTTTATGTATGTATGGAAATTTGATACCCCTTTTGTTTTTGAGTCGTGTGGCCGGTGATATTAAAACTTGTTTGCTCGTGATCAAATAACAAATTACGTATTTCAGCTAAAGTAGGTTTAAGTACACTTAACCCTTTGTTTCAGTCGTCTCTAAAAGTAACAACCTCCCTGGCTATTACGCAACTTAAGAAGGTCAATTATGAGAAAATGATTCACTAGAAATGGTGAAGTCACTATATTCATATTAAAGTTTTTAACACAGAGCCTTCTAAAATATGCAGAAAAGTTTCTTATGAGGCAGATAATTAGAATTGCTTCAGTTAAAACAAGCACTAGTAGATTATCAGTTGCACAAATTCTGACGAATTTGTGCAACACAGAGCCTTATAAAATAAATATATAGAAAAGTTTTTATAAGGCAGATAGCTAGAATTTTTTCATTTAATTGCTTAAGCACTAGTAGATAATCATTTGCACAAACTCTATTTAATTCGGCTTTTATTTTATATATAATTTTTTTTTATTATTTATTATTATTATTATTTTTTAAGTGTAGGAAATTGCTATATTGAAAGTTAATTGTAATTTTTTTCTCTAGTATTTCGTGATAGACTATTTATAATTTATTAATGTAAAAAACAGTTTGAACATTTAATTTTGTTCTTTTGTTTTGCTGGTTAAGTTTTGCGACGTATCTTTCTCAAATTTATTTCTGTGCTATTTCATGTAGATCACCACTCCAAGGCATTTTTGTATGACTTTAGTGAATAAATTTCATATATTTCAATAAAAGACACAGTGGTATATTCAGCTACGTATAGCGGTGTGTGGTGGTCCAAAAAAAGAATTTAATTAAAAAGCATGAAAAAGAAATATTTATTAAAATTTAAGTGCGCAATTTAAATTCCTTGCAATATATATGTAATCGGAAATTTTTTTTTTCTTGACTAAGAAGAATATTTAAATTTTAATAACAAAACTTAATTATGGAATTTTTTTAAAAATCATAGATAATCATAAAATAATACCTTATTGCTAAAGTACATACAATTAATTGTAGTAATAGATTTAGTATTCTTATTCATTGATTGAGTGCCCCCCTTTGCCTTGCTATCTACTCTGGGTCCGTTGCCTCCCACCCTTTTGCTCACCATTGAGTGTATTCACCAAGGATTTTACTCATTCTAAACATTTTCTTTTTTGAAATAGTTTAATTCATGAAAATCAACAGAAACATGATTGAATTAAGCTACGGTAGAAAATAAAATAAATAATGAGGAATTCCGACTCATAAAGCTTCTGCTTTTGAAAGATACTTTATTTTTTCATGTCCCCCTCTTTTTTTTTTAAAAAAAAAGTAAACGTTTTTATTGCAATAATAGTTAAAAAGCAGAAATAAGTTAATTCAGAATTATAGATATGTTAAATATAATACAGATAAGTTATTTGTAAGTCTATTTTCACCCCTTGCAGATTTTGATGTATTAAATTATATAATATGTTCTTTGAATTGAAGTTAGTCCCAGATTACCTGTATGCTTATCTGTATAATTAAAACATTTTTCGGATTATTAAAACACAGCTGACCTTGCCTCTATTTTTTTCTATAATTTTTTTCCAAGACAATTTAAAATGCCCTTAAGCGAGTAAACAGCTGTCAAATTCAAGCAACTGCTCCTACATCTGTTATGTTTTGATTTTTTTTTCGGCGCTTACAGATGATGTTTTATTTGGAATATAATTAAAATCTGATAAAGTGAAAACCTGAATTGATTACAAATGACCTTAAAGACATCGTTTGAATAGTAATGAGAATGTCAAAAATTAACTTATAAAAACCGTTTTGAGGGTTAAAAAATCATTTATTTTTCAGTGCGGTGCTCGAACTTGGAACTTATTTTTTATATATTAGGTTTCAAAATTTAAAAACGTTCAAATCTCGAACATGGCTCGGTTGATTTTAAAATTATTTTTAAAATCGTATTTACAAATTCTAAACAAATGAACTTTATAAATTTTGAATATTTTTTTTCTTACTTTTTTGGTTCTTTTAGATTAAAAAGTTTGAAAAATAAATTTCGCACTTTTAATCCTTGGTTTAAATAAGTTTCCAAGAATTTAAATTATCAAAACTAAATACTATAACGGCAGGATTTTTTTTTCTTAACTGAAACTAATGCTGTAAAATCTTAAAGCATGCATAGTATATTGTTAACAATATTAGGTTTTTAAAGAATTCTTACGTTTTGTATGCTAACAAAACAATGAAGGTGTATTCTAGCAGATGGCATTGAAACAGGTGTTCAAAAATAATCCAAGTTACTCAAAGTTTTAATAACATAAGCAACCTGATAAGGCGTTTGAGGTGATCATTTTAATTCCTTTTAGATTGGGTTGGAAAAATGCAATCTGCTGGTTCTTTTTTTATTTTTTTATATGTGAAGTGTTTTTTAATTTTTATCAAAATTGGGTTTTTAATGCTATCCAACTCAGAGAAACTCCTAATTTTTAAAAAAAAATCAAATCTGAATGAACATACAAAAGTAGGGTAAACTAACCAGTGAAGGAACACTTAAGCTTCGCTTGCCTTTTAAAAAATCATATTAATTTCAAAATTCGTAATTTTAGTTAAATGACAGTGTCAACATATTTATTACGAATTGCAAATTATGTAAAAAAATTGTAGAGAACTTACATAATATTGTTTTAAAGTTTTGGAGGTTCAAATAACAAATAGTAAGAAGACCAAGTGAAGGAACAGCTCTTACCAGTGAATGAACACCCAGTAAAGGAACACTTAATTTTGGTTATTTTTTAATGCTTTTTATGAATGTATATGCCATACAAATATTTAAGTCTATTCTTGAAATTATAACATATAAATACTTGGAAATGTTAGCTTTTTTTTGTAATCATGAATTGAAAATTAAAGTGTCAACATATTAACACATACTGTTCATTCACTGGGAAATCTATGCCCAATAAAGGAACTTGCCTGTTCCCTCACTGGTTAGAAGTTGTTTTTCGTATTTTTAACATACTTTTGATGCGGAACATCACTAAAGGTACAAGAAAATTAAAGTTTATCTTTTATTTTCATTAACTTAGAAAAAAACCCAGAAAAGGAACACTTGTTCCTTCACTGGTTTTTCATCGTTTGGTGATCCAGTGAATAAACACCCCCTTATCTCAGTACTTTATTATGCTATGTATGATGCTTAAAAAAAATGANTCTACTTTTTTTTGTAATCATGAATTGAAAATTAAAGTGTCAACATATTATCACATACTGTTCATTCACTGGGAAATCTATGCCCAGTAAAGGAACATGCCTGTTTCCTCACTGGTTAGAAGTTGTTTTTCGTATTAACATACTTTTGATGCGAAACATCACTAAAGGTACAAGCAAATTAAAGTTAATTTTTTATTTTCCTTAACTAAGAAAAAAACCCAGTAAAGGAACACTTGTTCCTTCAGTGGTTTTTCATCATTTGGTGATCCAGTGAATAAACACCCTCTTATCTCAGTACTTCATTATGCTATGATGCTTAAAAAAAATAAAACGTAACTTCAATAACTATATTTTGAATTCTCTTATTCGCAGTGAGAAAAATAAAACTATTGCATGCAAATAATTCCACTTCAAACCTATAAATACAAACACTCACCTTATAATTTTTTCAAAGAAACAAGGTGTTGCAGTGATAATAACAAGCTCAAAATTTTTTCCAGAGAAGTCTTTTTGACCAGGTAATCCAAAACATTGTTAGGTGACTTCCTATTGTTTGGCAGTAAGCTATTATTACCAATCAATCTAAAGAAAAACTTTCAAATTCTTATTTTTAATCAATATATATGAAATGTTCCTTCACTGGGTAGTGTTCCTTCACTGGTTGGTTTATCTTATAGTTTATTTTTACAAAATGAAATAGTTTCAATGTTTTACATGTGGGCTAAACATGTTATATTTGTTCAAATGTGCCGAGCTCAAATCGTATTAAAACTGAAATGTTTCAATTGATAATATTCAATTTATCTCTCTATTATATTGAGAAAAAAAATCCCTTTTTCGTATTATTTACTTTATTTATTAATTGTTGACCCACTTAATAAATAAAGTTAATAAAGTCCAAGAATAAAGGGTATTAACTAGGTCCTCACCTTAGCAAAATTTTTATAATTAAAAACAATTCTTTAAAAATAATTTAGCAGATCATTCAAAAACTATCACACTTATGAAAGAAAGATCGTATCCGATTCGCAATAATTCGTTGAAATTAGTAATGTAGGATAATTGGATATTAATTATCAAATAAAAGGTTTAAATTTTAGGTCTGTTTATGTTAACCAGAAAATCTGTTATAAATTGGTAGGAATTTTTATGCAGTCGATGATCATGTATGAAAATAATAGAATGATACTAAAATTTTTTTTTCTCCATACCCACCCATTTCATATTTACTTGTTTACTCGATGAATAATGCATGCTTCGTACAATTCGACAAAATTATTTCCAATTAGAGGGAATTACACTCAATTTCAGATGTCAGAAGAAAATAATCGCTCAGTTTTCTTTCTTTTGCCTTTGGTAAGATTACATACAAAATGGAGGTAGGATTATTATTTCCCCCCGCTCTTTTATGTTTTTTAAACAACAGACAAAACGGCGGTAATAATTGATACAATGTTTAATCGTAATCGATATTGTGTATGGCAACTCGTAGGCATTATTTTATTAATGGATATTCGATAGCGATTTGTTGTTGCGTATCATCGAATAATTAACCCCGTTTCTCCGATATTGATGAGATTTAATCTTAACTCGCTGTGTTTACTTTTAATTGTTATAAATTGTTCGAAATTCTTACGATTATTTATTTTAATTCAAGAATGCGGTTACGATCGATCGATTACAATACGATGTGAACTTTTCTATTTGTTTGATAGTTTTACTTTGTTTTCGTTATCGTATTGTAAATTTTCAGGTTATGAACATTATTCAAGTGTAGTTGCATTCGTGCAAGTATGTGTGCTGTTTAGGTTTATAAATTTTAACTAATAATAGAAATATAGGTTGTCCAAACTTCCTTGTTATGTCTTTGAATTTTTTCTGGCCAAGAAGAATTTTTAATAGTGTCCTCTTTTTTGCTTTACACAGTATTAGTTTCTGACTTAGTATTAATTAATTAACTTTTTTATAGTTTCAGTAAAGAATTTTTTTTTAAAATTTCATTTTTAATCTTTTCAAAAAAATAAAATAAATGAAATGAAATAAAATAAATAAATAAATAAATAAAATATAGAACGTAATTTTTAAATGTTTTCAAGTGTTATATCGATGCTTTAAATTGAAAAGAAGCCCCATAATATAATTATGACTTACAAATGATGTATTTATTCGTGTAATTATATCTTAGCGTTCATCTTCAATAATAATATTGATTTTCTGAATTTATACATTTTTTGATTCATCTTATAATTACTTTATATATTCCCCAAAGCTTTTAACTCTTTATTAAAGTCTATATTCGAAAATTAAACTAACCTCCTCTTATTTTCTGTCTATTTGGGCCTCAGAGTACTGCTTATAACCTGCAAGTAGCAGTATGGTGTAAATATTCCCCTTTTTTTCAGTATTTATGCGTCTTGAAGTTATACTGTCCAACTTTATTATTTTTATCACGTTGGTTTTATTTTATCATTGCATGATTACATATTCTATGTTGTAATCAAACCCTTTAAAGCAGGGTTGGGGTTTTGGACGTCCTAAACTGGTTTTGGACAGGACACGTGGGTTTTACTGTCTTAAACTGGGTAAAACTGTCCTAAACTGGGTAAAACTAATTACATGTATCATTAAATATTTGACATTTTTTATACAATTTACTATAACTTATTAAAAGAAAATAATATAATATANCCAGGGTTTAAACCGTGGATTAATCCATTCTGTCCTAAACCTTGAAACCCTGCTTTAAAGTATTTTGATTTTATTCTAATATCCCTCTTTTTTTTAAACCATCTTTTATATGAAGAGCTGTTTTTTTTGAGCATCTTTATCATTGTAATTTTCTTTTTAAATAAAACCTCAAAATTCACGGTTTAGGGCAAAGAACTTAGTTTAGGTGCTTTTTCAAAAGTTTATTGCACATTTCCGCTGCAGTCTTTACTATTTTAGATATCGCTTTAATTTTACCAAAAAGCAACTTAAAATGCTTCATATCTTTAACAACAGCTAAAAGGTTAAAATTAACTTAAAAATTTATAATTAACTCATTAGTTTATTAAATATACTCGCGTGATCGCGTTTAAGGAAAGTTGGGAGTGCCAGCCTCAGCTTTAAACTTTAATTACTGTTGTTTGAACTGTAACCATAGAAGGAAAAAAAAAATTTTTACGGCAAATTTCAGATTAAGGCTTTTTGGTGACTTCTTTCCCTTGAAACGAGGAAAATTTAATCACTGTGGAAAAATCAGGTAAAATGAATAAACTAATGCTTAAGGTCCCTAGAAATCACATATTTTTTCGGAAAAAAAAAGAAAGAAAAAAAGATCACGTTGAAATTTTTTAAAAATTATTATTATTTTTTTCCTAATGGCACTCATAGGTGTTTTGTAATGTACATAATGTTTTAATGTTTAAGAATAAAGCATAACTAAAATATTAATAATATAATTTATGTCACCAAATGCTGAAATTCAATAACATTCTGATTTTAATTTTTTTTCTTTCTGAGTGTTTCTGGCCATCCCTTATATTAAAGTCTATGTCTACTTTGTTGAAGTCTTGCTAATATATTAATCAAAATTGTGATATTTCGGCAGCAATGTGACTGCAAAATTACATGCCTTAAGTTATTATATACAAAAAAGAAAAATAAGTACAGTGCTAAAAAAAAACAACAGAAGGATCATCCTGAATAACTTTTGATCTAATGATCGGATCTTCACGTTCTAGGACTCAAACTTAATCGTTCGAGGATGTGACCTCAAATATGCTAATTATTTTGTGCAGACGATTATTCAAGTTACGAAATCAGACACAAAAACGTACTTTCTTTCAATAAACATACTTTTCCTCTCGACAGAATCGGGTATCTGATCCATAATATTTAGGGGAGGGGGTAGTTGTAATCTGGGATATATGGTGTGGAATATAGTTTATATATGTCTATAATACTTTAATATTATCTTAATCGATTTCTTTGACCAAATATTACTGGAAAATTGTAAAAATAAAGAAAGTGAGGCATAATAAATTTTTGACATTCGCATTTTGTCGTCCAATTAAGTATGTATTTTATTTCAGAGCATTATGACTCTATTTAAACATTGGGTATAATTAATTATTGGTCATTCTTCATTCAAGTTGCTCTAATCACAATTGAAGCGGGAAGAAAAGCCATATATGCTTCCATTTCCTTGCGGAAGCAATATTTGGAGGGGTAGGGGGAAGTAAACCGTCTCAGAAAGTTTTTTTTTTCTCCACTTTTCCTAATGACGCATGTGTGAATCATTTAGCCGGAGTGACGAAATTGTTACATATCATAATTCTTAGAAAGCGCCAATAAGTGTTGCTGCAAAACGAACCTGAATTGAGAAGTATAAATGGATGCACGTATTTAAATATCCTTGAATAATAGAGCATCGGCCTTGGCTGCTTTATTTTTATACATATTTTGAAAATAATAGCCTTTTTCGTTGTCATTAAAAATAAAATTATTTATAAAAATAAATTGCATAATTCATTAAAATGGTAATCTGTGGTAAACAATTACCGTTTTATTATTAGTCCCTTGTAAAATGACTGAAATTTAAAATATTTGAAAATTGATTCAAACAGTTTTATAACTTATTTTGTTTTATATCCGGTGTTGAACAGCCGACCTAATTTTGAGTTTACAGCTAACAATGTTTAATGTTCTTTTAATATTAAAACCTACTCAGAAGACAAGGAAATCCTGGATGAAGCATTGGGAGAAAGTAGCCATCGTGGAGGACTTTTTGATGGAAGTAACTCGCGTTTGCGTTACATGAGGAGAAATACCACGAAAAGCTTCGACGGGCAGCTAGGGGGACTCTAACCCATCATCGGACTACCATCGAGGATATTTTACGTCAGCACTGTGATCATTAGGAGTCGAATATATCGATCATTTATATAGAATGTATGAGATCAGCTGTCGCTAGTATTCGATCCTGGGTCATCTCAATGGGAGGAGAGCCACCACGGCCACCTACCGCGGCTCCTAAATTATTACTGAGAGTACCAGATTCTTCAAGATTTTAAAAGTACACCAAACAAGCTGTTCAGGGCTGATCAAAACACACTTCTCACATTAAACATAATATTAAGTACGTCATGTAGTGATGATATTGAGAAAATACAATTTTAAATTTTAGTAACTGTTTTACCGATTAATTTACTGGTGAGGAAAAGATTTAGTAACACTAAATTCTTCATTAAGGGTCCCAAGAGGAAACAGTCTGCGCAACAGCGCTGTTAGTAGAAATTTTTCCTCCTACTGGCATAGACTTTTTTTAAAAAAAAAAAAAAAAAAAAAAAAAAAAAAAAAAAAAANATCCCAGCAATTGTAATCTTTTTTTTTTTTAAATAAAGAAAAATTATATGAAAAATAATATGCTGTACTAATCTGCAGCTTCTGTTACCGTGCTAGAGAGTTGTTGCTACCTGGGGATTACGGCATAATTAGAATTCGAAAATCAAATTGGAAAACATTCAGTGATTTGAAAATGAACTCAAATGATATTCCATAATGAAACTGTATGTTTATTTTTATGTATTTTTTAAAAAAATGATAAACCTAAGAGATAAATATTTTGTTTTTAGTAGAAATTATATTTGTTTTTTAAGAATATTTGAGAAAAATAATAGTTAATTGTAATTACCTGATTCAAATTTTAACCGAGTTCTCTTCATTGATGTGCATTAAGAATTGAATCGAGTGACACTAAATTGTAATTTAAAAATGGTAGCCAGAACATCAATTTGTGTTTTTTGTTAATTCAAAATAAATTTAAAATGTTAATTCAAATTTCAAAATCTCACATACTTAATTAACGCATGTTGATAATGTATACATCAAACGAATTGCTATTTTATAGGAATGTAATAATTATAGTTCGACATTCCGACAAACTTTTATGATGGGTTTAATGCTCTCCATTCTATGTTAGAACAAAGAAAGGAAAGTGTTGACAGTTTTTTTTTTCCATTGTGGTTGGCTACAATTTCCAGCTGTGCGTGGGTACACACACTCATTGCAAGATCGTTTGCATCAGAATGGCCGTGAAGCACACACATTTTCAAGGTCACACCACCTTATTCCGAACACTTTTACCATTTACCCACATTGTTGGCCGTAGGCAGAATGATGAAGATGCGCGAGGACTCGTCAAGTCCTATACGCCTTGTTTGCAAGGACCTAATTAAGTTAATTGAAAAGAGTCGTGGAATGTTGTGGGACAAAGTAACTTCGTGTTACTGCTCTCGGTTTTTTCTTCTCTTTTTCTAAAATTAGTATTCTGAATTGGAAACGCTTCTCCTTAATATGTGAATGTTAAACTATTTTTTTAAGATATTTTATTTTGTGCTTTACTGTGAAAAATGATGGTATGATAATGAGTTATTCCGCCACCTTAATTCACCTAAGGAGAAAAAAAAAAAGTGTCCTCTCACGTATGCCTGTATATTTTGTTTGTATTGCATAGTATTCCTATATTTATAAGATTTTGATTTACTAAAAACTTCTAAATAAAGTTAAATATGTAAGTAAAAGAAATAGTTTTACACATTGACCTAAGTAATGTATTCGGCGTTATCGTTGATCTGATTGAAAGGTTTGAGCCAACATAGTAATAAGTTACGCTTTTGCTAAGATGTTGTTTTATATCAAATTGTTCCTTCGTATGGTTTCCAGATAGTTACTTTTCATGTTTCAGAAATTTTCGATTCATAATTAATTGTGCAGTGCGCAAAAAAAAAGCAAATTATGTAAAATAAAATAATAATAATAAAAATAACGAAGCACATAGCTTGTATATCTAAAATTCGTTTATACAAAGATAATTTTATGCAAAAAAACTATACTTTTCTATAATTATTGATTATTTTTTATTATTTTATTTAATAACAGTCGAAAATATTTAAAATGGTAAGGTGTAAGGTGCACAAATTTTGAGATCATTTTAAGGGATGTAATTTCATATGGCAAAATACAAAATTTAAACGAAGTAGGTCGAATAATTATAGAGAAATTGAATTTTAGATGTAGGTCTTTTTTTAAAATTGGATAAATCAGAAATTACTCGACAGCGAATGCGTTCAAATGTTTTGCCCTTGGTTGTTCGCCAAGGTTTTGCCATTTAAAATTCTTAAGTTTCTAAATAAATTAAAATTCTTAATTTTCTTAAATGATGTAATAATTTGTATTCTTTAAAATTCGAAATTTTTCGACTAACATTAAATAAAATAATTCTAAATAATAAGTAATTATTGAAATTTTTTTTTGCTAGAAATTGTCTTTGATAACGAATTTTAGAATTGTGCGCAAAAATTTTCTATTTGCTTAAAACGTTCTCGAGATATGGCGAAATACGCAAAACGTAAAATTAATATTAAGGGTTAAAAACTTTCGACCACTCTTCTGACACATTGGGACTTCCCAAATTCTGGAATCACCCCCCCCCCCTCCTACATTGAGGGTCAAAAATCCGAATTTGTCGGGGAAAAGCATGTTTTTTCAGAGAAAATATGTTTTTGTCTGATTTTGTAACTTAAAATGCACTAATTAATTGGTATATTTAAGGTTAGACTCTTCAAACATTATTATTCAAACATTCCCATATGTGAAAATCAGATCAGTAGTTCAAAAGTTAAATTGGATGTTTTTTTTCCTCACTGTTTTCTTTTTTCTTTCCTCACCGAAAATTTTTTATTGCCTGCATGAGAAAGCATGATATTCTCTCACCGAAATTACGCTTTTGAGCAATTTAAAAACGGAGCTTACTGCCCTAAGTCTTCATATTAAATTCATGCATATGAAAATTATTTTAAACAAATCTAGCTCCTTGATCATTGAATTGTACTGTTACAGCCTTTTGTTTTATTTTATGCAATCTAATTATAGTTAAATTTAAGTATTTATTGCTTGATTGTGATAATGTGATTAAATAATGTAATGTTAGCAATTTAATTCGTACTCCAAAGTGCTGCAAACTTGTTTGGGAACCATTAATTTAAATGTGCTGAGAGAGAAAAAGTCATTTGCGTACTTTTTAAAAAACCAGTAAAATTATTAGTAATGAACCTTCCTTTGATTTTGAAACACTAAATTCGAATATGTTATTTATTTTGTGGCCTCTTTAATAATATCTAGAATATTTAAAATATTAAAATAAAATGAATGTTTTACTGCCTAGCAGAAAGAAAAAATACACAGAAAATGTGTTGATAAATTAATGATATAATTTTTAAATAATTGACAAACAATTATTGATGATTAATTTTGAATTAATTTAATTCTTTCTTGTTTAGGTATGAATTCTCTCCACCGAGGCTGTTTTGATTTCATCGTCATCCCAGTGTGCTGATGGCTCCTCCAAATGTCAAAATCAAACATTTAACTAGGTAAAACAGCTTTGATATTGATATATGACAGTTTTTATGACATAAAATATATTTTTAGTGCTGCCATCTAGTATTAACTATCAATAAATTTTTTGAACATTTTCCATTTTAAAATTCTTATGTGATTATAGAAAATATATATTAACATTCGTATTGTTTGAAAACATTGTCGTGTTATGCATTAAGCACGGATTTAAGTTTGTTTAATATAGCGACTATAGATTTACAGCTTTACACTTTGGCAACTATATTCTCTATATTTTTTTAAATTTAATTTTCTGCATACCAAGTCCTTTATTTTCTTCTAGTACTTCGAAAACACTCAAATGCTGTCTGTTAGTATTTTCACTCACTGAGATCTGGGAAATTTAAAAGATTTGACATTGAATGCTGTATTGCTAAATAAGCCTAAAATGCTATTTTTCCCTGAGAACTTTTATAGGAATATCAAGTTTTAGTTTTAGAGATTTTTCTGTGTAACTCTTCCAAATTAAGTTATAAATTATGTTATTATGTTTGATATTTAGCTATATTATAGAATGTAAAGGTATTTCCGAGTGATTGCATGTTTTGATAGTAACAAAATATTTTTACCATATTGATTTTTAATTTTTTACTGTGATTAGACTATTGTACTTAAAATTTTTTTAGATGAATTAATATTAAAATATAAAAAGTATTTATTTTTTGGGATTCAAAAATAATTATTTTAAATGTATAAAAAATTTAATTATTTTTTTAAATTAAAATTTGTTGGACATTTTTAAATATTTAAACTTTAAGAATAAATGTATGCATTGTGCCTACCCACTGAATCTCATCATTGCTTACATGTAATGGACACATCACACTTTAGAAATTACTGTTGTGTTCTATGTTTACTTTACTTCTTTTATATCAGAAAACAGTTTGTTGCGAGAAAACATTAGTTTAAATGGCTATGGAAAATTTAAACGTTCTTAAACATTGTTATTGATTTTAATATAATGCAAGGTAGCTAATTTTTTTGGATTCTAGTTTATTGGAATCATTAATTTAAATCATGGTATGACTAAATTGTTTTTTTCTAAAATATATTTTTTTTTTATTAAAGTCAAATTATTTTTAAAAAAAAAAATGCATAAATTATTCAATTTTAATTTGCAAATCATTTCTGAGCTTGTTTGAATTTTTATTGATTTTTATAGTTTTTAATTTTGTTGTAGTTATTACTATGTTAATAAATTCCAATTAACAAAATTACATTATTTTTTAGTGAATAATTACAGTTTGTTTAAATGACATTTTAATCTTAAAATTCTATAGAATTTTTCAGATTTCAAATTAAGAAAAAAACATAAATTTAATGCAGTTTATGCATATATTTATACTACTGTATATAGTGTTCATCGAATCCTATGGATTGTTTGTAACTGTGTTATCCATAAAAGTAATGTTAATTCGAAACGATCTTTTAAACATGCTGTCATAATAAAAACATTAATAAAATTAAAACTTAATAAAAAAAGGAAAACATAACTGAAACAGAAAAATGTTGTTCTTAGTCCTGAAATATGACTTTGGAGTTGAGAATCACAATTTTCTATGTTATCGATTATTTGTCTTACTGTACTAGAAAAAGTGACAATAAAAGAATAAAGTCTGTTAGAAATGCTCTGTGTTAACATGTTTATTAAATCTATTAAAACTTCCCCGCAAGAAAACAAATTTTCCAAATTATACTGTGCTGAATATCCAGCCAAATATTCTGCTAAAGTGCCGAATACCGAATAATAGCTGAATATTCATTACATCTCTAGTTCTTTTGTAATTAAATAATCCATCATTCTTTTAGGAGCCCATCCAGCACTGGAGATACAAGATTCCCTAAACTAGACGAATGTGCCCACTTTCATTATGAAAATGTGGAACTTGGACCAATCAAAGTAAAATAAAAATTCTGAGTTTATTAGTGAAATAAAATAATATTGAAAAATATTTTAAATGTTTGCCATAATTCAATATAATTTCTTTTGCAATTTTTTTTTTTTGAAATTGTTTTTAAGGGCTTCTTTCTTTTAAATTTATTAAATGAAATTTGTTATTTGTTTAAACACATATTATTTGTTCAAAATTTGTTTTTATTTTTTAAGTTAATCTTTCTTATTTTTAGAAGATATAAAGTAAGTGTCTGTTGAATTTGATATTTTGCTTTTATGTTTAAAACAATATTTTTACAATACAATAAATTTTTTATACAATACATGTTATTTACTATGCATTTTTCGGGTTTAAAACAATATTTTTATAATTTTTTTTTTGTTGTACATTTGCCATTAAGAACATATAATTTTAGACTTACTGAAATATGTTTGCTTTCATTTGTCTCCACGCAACACATTTTATTTAATTATGATTTAGATTTCTGTTTTTTATTTACTGTGATTCATATCTTTTATATTAGACTTTAGGGTATTTAAAAATAACATATCTATTTGGAGCTTTTACATATATATTAATAATTTTTTTAAGAAAAATAAATATTTTATTGCCTTAAATTTTAACAATATAAAATACTATGGACTTTCCATAATTTTGAAATTTTCACTTAATTACTTAATTAAACTTAAATTTTTCAAAAGTTTTTTTTATGAAAGAATTGTTCTTTTTTTGTGTAATTATTGGTAATGATGTATATTTA
Organism: Parasteatoda tepidariorum; assembly: GCF_043381705.1. NCBI lineage: Eukaryota > Metazoa > Arthropoda > Arachnida > Araneae > Theridiidae > Parasteatoda > Parasteatoda tepidariorum. The sequence continues at coordinate 58,659,994 of NC_092207.1, read as the reverse complement.
ATGGACAGTAATGATAACTTTTCATCAACACAAATATATTATATCAGTATTTAAGTATTTTAATAAAGCTTGTTTTATTTATATTTTGTATATTTGTCTAACTTTTTTATGTAAGTCATCAGTGCGGCACATCTTTTTGAATATATTTTTGAAACATTAGAAAAAATAATTTAATTTGGAAAACAATGAACAATTGTTTAACAATGATCAAATAAAAGAACATTTAGTTTAACTTTCTGGAAACTAAATGTTCCTTTAATTTCAAACTTCTCCATCTGCCATTTTGAATTTATTCATTTCACTGGCTTCAATCTCATTTCTCTCCTGTCATAAACCATAATTTTTAATAAATTGCTAAATATGTGTGATTGTAATAAGAGGAAAATTTCGTTTTGAAATTCATTGTTTAACATAGTATGAAATTTTTCTTGTCAAAATGTATTAGGATTTTAAAAGGCATAAAAATTATTTAATGAAAAATATTGAAATTCTTAAGATGTATTTTATTTATTTTCCTAAGCATTTCTTATTTTAGATATTTCGTGCATATTTTTATTGCATAATAAAATCATTCCATTGACTAGGTTCTTTTATGTGACAAACCATCAGATCCCGGAAAAGCCTCCTTAGTGTGCAGTTCATCCTCAAATAAAGAGAATGAAAATGACCGGCTATGTTTTCTTGTCACTGTTATTAGCAACAGCAAGAAATGGGTTGTTAGGCGCAGTTATAAGAATTTCATGTTTCTGGATACTCAACTCCATCGCTGTGTGTATGACAGAAAATATAGTTTGCTACAAGAGCTTCCTAACTTGTTTTATGACGACTCAGAAAAAGAAACTTATGAGGTGAGTTACCCATTTTCATCTGTTATTTTTGTTATCATATGGATCTTTTATTTAAGATTATTAAAGTACTTTGGAAATTTTTACATTGATCGTTTCATGTGTAGAATAACCCTGGTCGCCTTGAGGTCTAAAACGTTAATCGCCTTGAGGTCTAAAACGTTAATCGCCTTGAGGTCTAAACATAGTAGCTGGCTTCTAATGTTTTAATCTGTTCTTTAAACCTCAAAATAGGAATATTAAGGATAAGAAATAAATTGCTAATATTGGTGAAATTACTGTTTTTGCTGAGTTCTATCTTTCAATTTGAAAAATGTTGCAATCTGAAAAGCAATGTTGCACGGCAAAAGACATAAATTGCAAGCATAGGTTCCAGCTATCCTGTATTGATCTCATCAGGACCTTAAACTGTAGTTGACCTTCACACTAATTTCTCAATTGTAGTCAATACTTTATTTAAAATGCAATAGGTTTTATTAACCTAAATGAAATATAAAATTGCTTAGAATGCATGAAAAATCACTCTCACATAAAATGCAGTAACCAATGGATAATAAAATCCGAAAAGTACACTACCAAGAAAATTTGTATTCAAAATAAATTATTCTGTGCTTAAATATGCACATTATTTAGCTCATTGTATCGTATAGCTATAAATTATTTACTTACTTTACTATAAAATGTAACTGTATCAGTTATCACGAAAAGTTCTTTTGACTAAATTTCTGAGGTAGTCTGCTGCTTATGGAAACGAGTAAAACCAGCTCTTCTAATTGAAAAAATTATATGACTCTCCCAACCTACAAATTAAAACAACTTATCCCACTCCCCTAGTTAAAGTGTATATTGAATAGGAGAGAGTATATATTGAATAGGGCAGTGAGTAGTGGAAAGTATTGACTACAATTGAGAGTTGTTTGTATTTACTGTAACTGTCAGAGCACTTATCTGGAGCTTAGATAAGTTCTTGAAATAATAAGACAATAGAACTTTTAGTAATAATTCCAACAACTTACTATTTTTTTATAGGTAATATTAAATTGAAAATATTGGTTCTTTTTATGTAAAGTTAAAAGCTGTTCTCCATTTCATTATACTTTGGCCTTAAAAAAATGATCATGGCTTTTGTACAAAAATGACACATCTCTTTGGATCACCTCCCAATGAGGTAACCCAGGCTCATATCCTCAATGGTAGATGTAATATGGTTAGAATCCCTTTACCGTTGGGCTATTCTTGGGAGGTTTTTGTTGTTATCCTACTCCAAGTAAGACAAATCCCAAATGCGGGTTAGCTCATCCAAAAGTCCTCCTTGAAGGCTAGTTTGTTCCAGGCTAGTTGGGGGATCCAGGAGTTCCGTATCTTCTAGATTGGGTTCAAAATTGCAAGGCTACAGAGTTGAACATTGAAAATCATACGCTCAGAATTGGTTCGGCTGCTTATCAGCTGGTTATAAAATAAAATCTCTTATGAATTTTCTTGGGCTGTTTTTCATTAAGTCACTTATATCTGTCTGAAAGCCATATCAGTTGCATTAAGAAAACAAAAAATATGTACATCATAAATGAAGAAAAATTTTATGCCATTGTATGTTATTGTTAAATACAAGGAACATATTGGTGTTGAACATTTCCTTAATCAAAATTAATTCTATTTAACAGTTATAAATATTGTTGTTATAGTTAGTAAAGCTTGTAATGTCTTTGTAAAATATATGTTGAATTAGTTTTTTTAATTTTAGGAACAAATAAGTGCTCTTCTATCTGAATACCTTGCAAGATTTTCCCAACTCGCTGGAAGTTTAATAAATTGTGGACCTGTTTTAAATTGGTTTGAGGTAAATTTTGAGTTTTAAAATTTTTATTTATTTGCTTATTTTATGTTTATTTAAAGTTTCTAATAAATTTTCCCTCAAAATTTTTCTTACTATGATTAGTTTCGAACTTATTCATTATAATAAATGTAATTGGAATTAAAGTAATAGTAAATTTTAAATGTTATTTGAATTTTTATTAAAGCAAATGTTACGTTGTTAAGCTTTTAAATCGGGACATAGCTCGAATTGCACGTTTTCGAAAATGGACATAGCTCAAAATGCTGTTTTACAAAAATGGACATAGCTCGAAATGCACATTTATAAAAATAGCCATAGATAGTAATAAAAATGGACATAGCTTAAAATGTGCATTAAGAAAATGGACATAGCATTTGATTCTGCTTTTTAAACCAGAGTTTTGTATCGATTACAGTACTTGATTACATCTGTAAATGATTAAAGATAATTATTACTATGTAACTGACTACTTGTAATTGAAATTACAGATAATTACGATTACAAGTAATCGTGGATCTAGTGATCAGTACAAGTAATCTGATTAATGGTCATGAATAATTGCAATTACATCATAAAGCGATTACAAGTAATTATGATTTCGTGTAATCAAAATATATGATTACAGGTAGTCGTAATTACTCATAATCTTGATTAAAAGTAATCGTAATTACACATAATCTTGATTAAAAGTAGTCCAAGTATACGAATATATTATAAATTCCAATTATGATACCTGTAATAGTAGATACATTAAAAATATTTATAAGCATTGTACGCATTCAGAATGCGGAAAAAGAACCCCCCCCAAGAAAAACGGACCAATACTAGTGGATCAATCTAATACTCAATCTTAATGCTACAAGGTAGTAACGTCAAATATACTAATTTATTAGTGTAGACGATATTTTAAGTTACAAAATCAAAAAAAAAATGTACTTTCTCTGAATAAACATAAATTTTTTTGACGGATTTGGATTTCTGACTTGAATAAGTTTAGTTAGTTAAGTTTGAACTCCTTGCTATAAATTTTACTTTTTACCTCTTTCGTACATCAAAAATGCAAATTGAAAAACTTTTAAGCAAATTGAAAAACATTTGCACAAAATTTTAAAATTTGTTTGTCCAAAGATAATTTCATGCTAAAAATAAATTTCAGTAAAAATTAATTATTTTATTTAATAATAGTCGGAACACTTTTGAATCATAAGGTATACAATTCTTTACATCATTTTATGGTATTTTATTTACATGTCAATTTTTTTTTTTTTTTTGTGCGAAATCGGCCTAAATTTTTTTGAGAAAAGGAATTTTTAAAAAGTAAATATTTCAAATTTGATTTCTCAGCAACTAAACCGATTTTGCTCAAATTTTGTAACAATGTATTTATCTACATATGTTTAATATACGTATGCACATATGCAAAACACATGTATGTACGTATCTAGAATTTCAAAGAAGTCAATTATTTCAAATTCAATTTCCTAGAAACTATACGACTGATTTTGCTACAATTTTGCATTTTGTGATGTAAAATTATATTATTTAAAATGACGCAAAAAATTGTTTGCCTTACAATTCAAAATTGGTAGAATAAAAATAATTGGTAGAATAAAAATTGGTAGAATAATTGGTAAATAAAAATTGGTAGATTGGTAGAATAAAAATAATATAAATATGAAGCATTTAAAACATAAACTGCCTATGTTTACCCCCTGATAATTTAGCTATGTCTCAATGTAACATATAATGTAACATATAGAGCATAATTTGTGCATTTTTCAATAAAAATGTATTATTTTTCAGTTAGTCAATATTTTTACTGTTTGTTAGATTTTAATTTTCAATCCTTAAAATTATTTCAGCTTGACAACAGAGGGAATAGATTGATTGTTACTGATGAAGTTGCTATAAACACTCCAGCTGTTGCAGCTTCATATGTTGTTGTGCCTTATTCTGCTCAAGCAACTGATGAAATATCTTTCGATGTAAGTTTTCATAATTTTTACTATTCTTTTTTAATTTGTTATCAAAGTTGTGTTTTCCAATACCATTATTATTTTTTTCCTATTGTTCCCATTTCTTTTTCTTCACATTTTATAAAAGCTTCTTAAAATCTAAAATTGTGGTATATATTTAAAGATTTTTTTTGCTCACTGCATTATGCAGTCGATTGCTGTTTGTTTATTAAGCAAATATACTGCAAGCTTTAAACAATATTTATTTTAAATAAACTGTGAAAATTTGTTCTTTTACGTTATGTATCATTTATTTCTACGTATTGAACAAACATAAGTACCATATTTTCTCATGCTGATAAGTTTTTAATGATCTGAAAATTGCTTTTGGTTGTCATATAAAAAGTGTTTAAATAAAGCTAATTTTTGTTTTCTGTAATAATAGTGCTTACAGAAAATGCTCTGATATATCCGAATGCACAATGTAAAGAGGAACAATATTTAGAAAGGGTGTTGTAAAATTTTTTTAAGCTATGTCATCAAAAAATACCAATTTTATTTTGAAAAAAATAAATTGATTATTTAGTCCAATTTATTTAAAAAAATGTATTTATTTAAAAAATAAAAACAATCACTAGCTCTAGCACTATTCAGAATTCTAGCACTAACTAGAATTTTAAAATCTCTTTCTCTTCACCTCCATACTTTAAACACCAAACATTATAAGCAATTAGAAATTACTGACAATAAGAATTTTCATTTTGTTATTCTGCCGTTGCATCTCTTGTGGGCGAAAACAATACCCCAATCCCATGATTTGGAATGCGTTTTTCATTTTCTTTAATGCTAGGAAAAATACAGGAAGTAATTTAAATACAGAAGTATGGTTTATTAATTATTTTATCAAGTGCTGTCAGGTTTCTGAGAAAGAATTTTTCATTGTTAAATTGATTGGGGAAAAATTAGTGCCTTTATAAGATGTTTGTTAGGCGCAGTGGCTGATTGGTAGCGCTTTGCACTCCCATGCCACAGGTCTTGGATTCGATCCTTGGGCCGGGCAAGGTTTACTCATCCTTTCAGTGGGCTGATAAATGAGTACCAAGCATGCTTGGAAACTAAACACTGGGGGTTTTGCGTTTGGCTTACCACCTAACCGGAACGTCTACCCCTGCACCCCAGAGCCCAAGTTCAAGAAAACTGAGATGGGCACAGTAGACCTTGGCTCTCTATGGGCTGTTGTGCCACTGAGTTTAGTTTTTTTTATAAGATGTTTTTTGGAAGAAAGGGTCGCTTTGAAGATGGGGTCTCTTATTGCAGCTCTTCTGTCTTGTATTTTTTATTGGTTTTAAATTAGCAGATGATATTATTTTTGTTAATTTTTTTAGTTTTCATTTATTTTTCTCACATAAAGCTATTCTTTATAAAATGCTTTATAATGTTTCCTTTTAAAGAAATTTTTCTCTTTGCTGTAAGTAGTCCTTGGTAATTGCCTTTGTTTTATAATTGTGAGTTTGTTTAATTTGTTGTCTGTTGAAAGATACTATTTTTTGAATCAACTAGTTTTTTCTTGTTTTTGATTAGTTATTCCAATTATTGCTTTGTTTCTTGGTAGAAACATACATTGTAATATTTTTATTAATCCAATTTTTCCCCTTGTAAATTATTTTATTAAAGAAAAACATGAATATTCATTTTCAATTATATAACTCTTTATAGGGTGTTTTGTTAATTTTATAACGTAATAAATTTGTAATTCTTTTTAATAAACAATAATAAAATAAATGTTTTTTGTATTTTTGATTTGTTTAATTGTTATTAGGAAATTTAATTTTGGAAAATTTTGTTTCCTCTTTTGCATGATATAACATAATAATGGCCATTTTTAATGCTATTTCTTTTTATTTCTTTTAAGAAAGCCAGATTTTGATATATACTTTTTCTTTTAGTATTTTTAAGCCATTATTGGGCTCGTTCTTTAAGTATTGTTAACTTTTATTGTTTAACTATTGTAAAACTGTTTTTTAGCTAAAACTGTTTTTAAGTTTCTTGTATAATAACAAGAAACATGAATTTGTCAAATGAAAAATCTATGTGTATTTTAATAACAAATATATTTTTGTAGCACATGCATAAATAAAATTTTATGTTAAGTATCATAATTATGTTAAATCATATCAGTAAATTATTATATATATTAAATTAAATTCACCATAATTATATAAAATTCATTGTGGTAAATATTTTATTCATGACTAAAAGTTAAAATGACTCTGCATGTAAATGAAATTAACTGTAGGACAATAAAAACTCATTTAAAAAAGACGCATTTAAAGATTTGCTTTTTAAAAAAGGAAGGAAATTAGGTATTATGCATTGTTTTAGTCAGTTTAATTAGCTTATCTGTTTTGTTATATTATTTAATCACAGCCTATAATCTACTACATTTAAAGAAGTTTTAAACTTGTTTCCTAAAATTTTTTTAATGTTCTACATCAATATCCCATCTGCAAACAATCAAATCAAGCATATCGTTGTTTTTTGAGCTTAGAAAAACTATATCATATAATTTTCGCAGATATATCTATATACATATAAATACTCTTATATTTAATTAAAAAATTATTTTAATTGTATGTTATAAAAAAATTATCAAATAGTTGTTTGATTGTTTTCTATCATACAGTTTAATTTTTAATTTTTTTTCAACATTTTAACATTTAACATTGTTTTAAATTTTTTTTTGCATAAACTTTTCCCCCACAGTTCTTTTTATTACTTATCCCCAAAAATTTGCCTTGTAATAATAGTTTCAAATAGTTATTTTGTTTGTTATACGAATTGTAATCATAAAAGGTTAAAATACTTGCTCAATTAATGCAAAATACTCTAATTGCACAAACTTAAAATAATATTGTTTTAAATCTATCTAAAGTATGTCTCAAAAATAAGGTATAAAATATAGTATTTTCTAATGAAAAAATTATTTTACTGTAATAGTAATTTATTAATAAGGATTATATAATATGAAATATAGTAATTTTATTATGAAAGTTTTAATGTAAGAAATAATAAAATTATAAGAACATTTACATGCCTTTTCCAATATTTTTTTTTTTTTAACCTGGGTTAGCCAACACACCACCAGGATCAGATTGTGAGTGTTAGGCCCTAAACGTCACCTAAATAAGGGCTCATTGAAAGAATAAATTTTTTTCAAATTCACTGAAATGCTAAAATAATATTGATTTCGTTAATTAACAGCTTGATTCACATGATTTATAAAATTTTTTTACTTGCCAAATATATATTTTATTTTCAAATACTCTCCTTTTTAATTGACCAAGTAAATGTCCTAATTTTAGAAATCTCTGAGCGTATTGCATCAAATTTTATAATTGCTTCAGTTGTTCCCTAGAAATGGTATCTTTAAAATAAATTACAGTGAACAAGTTAATACAGAAATATTTTTAAAAAAAATATTTTTTTTAAAAATCCATGATAGCTTAAATAGTTTTAAATATTTAACTATTTTCTTAACCATTAAATTAACATAAATTTAAAAATCATGATGTGTTTGGTTTGTAATTAAACTTAATCTCTAAACTTCTTGAAATTAAAATGGTTTCTGAGATATGTATGCTTTAGTGGTTTTAAAACAAAAAAATGCTGATAATTTCTAATGATTTCCTCGCCGCAACACGGATAAGAATTGGTTCGTTTTTGTTATGTCCATTATCCATATTTATTTTGATTGTACATATTTACTTTCACTCCATTTGACTAATACAATAATAATGGTATGTTCACGTTTGTGAAGTGAACTACAGTTATGGAAATTACAATCTTCAGATCTGTTAGAGTTTGTTTTTGACTGTTTGTTGCTTAATAAAGTCTATGGAATTTAATTTAACGTTATTTGAAATTATAGTTGATTCAGCCCAGGATTATTTTTCCCTTTGTGTAAGCATGGTGTTTAGTTCATATACGAGGGCTGTCTAAAAAGTATCCGACCTTTGGCCAGAAAAAATATTTCAAATATCTGACGGAGTTGGGACCCTAATCCCCTTCAAAGTAGGCTCCTTGTGCTTCCACACACTTAGCCCACCGATCCTTCCACTGCTGGAAACACCTCTGGAAGTTTTCTTTTGGAATGGTGTTCAACACCGTCGTCGCGTTCCGCATTATCTCTTCTTTACTCTCAAAACGGGATCCTTTCAGCGGCGTCTTCAATTTTGGAAACAACCAGAAGTCGCAAGGAGCCAGGTCTGAAGAGTAGGGAGGTTGGCGAATGGTTGTAATTCCATGTTTGGCTAAGAAAGTGTGGATCAATTGGGATGAATGTGCAGGGGCGTTGCATGTTGCATGATGCAAGCGCCAGTTGTTCGCCGTCCACAAGTCTGGTCTTTTGCCTCGAACTGCCTCACGAAGTCGCCGGAGAACATCTTGATAGTACTCCTTTGTCACTGTTTGTCCTTAACGTGCGTATTCGTGATGCACAATTCCACGGACATCAAAGAGAACAGTCAGCATCCCCTTGATTTTGCTTCGCACCTGCCGCGCTTTCTTCGGCTTTGGAGAATCGGGATGCTTCCATTGCGACGACTGTTTTTTTGTTTCTAGGTCGCACCCGTACACCCATGACTCATCTCCAGTTTTCACGGTATTCAGAAACCCAGGATCAGAGTTGGCGGTGTCCAGAAGGTCCTGTGCAACGTCAAAACGGAGGTCTTTTTGTTCCGGGGACAACAACTTGGGTACGAATTTCGCAGCTACTCGGTTCATGTTCAAATTTTCACGCAAAATTGCATGTGCAGAATCACTACTCACTCCAACCTCTTCTGCAATCTCCCGCACTGTCAAACGACGATCTGCCATCATCAAATTTCGCAACCTCTCATCATTAGCTGCACTCCGAGCTGTTTAGGGCCTGCCACAACGCTATTCACTCTCCGCTGATGTGCGGTCCTCTTTGAATCGGATGAACCACTCCTTAATTTGTGGTACACCCATCGTTTCTTCTCCAAACACCTGCTGAATCTCACGAATTGTTTGGCTTTGAGAATCACCAGGCTTTTGACAGAATTTGATGTAATATCTTTGCTCAATTTGTTCAGTCATCTTACGAGAAAACTAAATCCGACGAACACTACGAACAGCACCTTACTTGGCGACTACCAGCCAGCGACTGGCACAACCGAACGCGGTGAAAAAATTCAAGCATGTGCATTAAGGTTCCTCCTTCCACCGTGCACGATGGTGCCACCTTAGAATCATTACTTTGCGCGGGAAAAATTAAGGTCGGATACTTTTTAGACAGGCCTCGTATGTGTTCTTAGCCCATTGGTTTTTATAAGGTATCAAACTTTTAAAAATTGTTTTTAGAAATAATAAATTATGTATATAGTGATAATGATATTTAAAACTGGGTTATTTTAACTGCTGCACATAAAATTTTTTTCAAGAGTAAAACATGCTAAATATCTTATTATTTATACTATATTTTACTCAGTTATACTATTTTTATTTTTGGAATTTCATTTTACATAATTTCTACTGATCGTTTATTCGCATAACTATAATTCAATTTGGGAAACATGTTGGATCTGATTCATGCCACAATCGATTTTTAACAAGAACCCTATTTTATTACTCTAATTAATTCCTAACTTCTTTTTTACTTCCTATTAATATTTATCCGTTCATTTAATTTAAATGTAATAATTTACTATTCATGTGGGGTCATTGTATACTTTATTCTGTGTTATTGAAAATGAGCTCTACTGTTCTGTTATATTATCCCCATGCTTGTAACCTACCCTGTCATACATAACTTTATAAAAACGAATTAAACTGCAGAATAGGGATTTTTCTGTGGTCCCCCTTTTCCAATTTATTTATATTTTATGCTACTTTTTATATTTCCACTGAATACTTATCAAAAATTACTCCTCCTCCTTACTTATGGTTCCTCTATCCTTATCCATCTACAATATGATAGTCAACATTCTTGTTAAACTTATTTTATTCTAACAATACCAAGCAAAAGTAAATAAACCACATTTCTTGCATGTTTAAATGTTCAATGATGAAAATTAATGCTAGCAAAATATTCAAATTTGACATATAAGAACTAAAAAACGGTTTCTAAACAACTTCGAAGGAAAGAAAGAATCTGTTGGATGCTAATAAAAAATGTTTATCTAACAAAAAAAAAAGAAAGAAAAAAGTTGATTGAGCAGTAAATAACAAATATTAATGAAACAGTGTTTAAATGATGTTTTTCAAAATGAATATGTGAATGATGTTTGTGGATATGATTTAGAAAGTTCTGTGACTCTATTTTGTGAGAATAAAAAATTTCCTATGATGCTCATTAACTTTAGTCTACTCCACTTATTTTTAATTTAACACAGCGCTGTTCATAATTCTTGACAGAATTTTTTACATTTGAAAATTAAATAGAGTTTTTAAAATATCAGTATAGCATTATTTGTGTACTCATTAAAAATAGAATTTACTATTTTTGTTCTTTATGTATTTGCGATTAGTGCACACAGTAAAATGTTAATGTAGCACTGCATATAACATATTCAAATTTTTTCTTCATGTTTATTTCTTTGTTTTATTTAAGGATCTCTGAAAACATCTATGTAATATAGTTATTCGTCTTAAACAGTTAAACGTTAGTTTAAGGCTTTCATTTTGTGCATTTAAAATTAACTTATATGTATTTTAGAAAGTGAAAATTTCTTAAAAATACATTATTTGGATTATTTTATAAATATTGTATGAATGTGTTAGAGGTGGGAATCCGTTTTATGCCTCTTGCAACTATTTTTTGAATCTGAAGTAATAACAGTGATTATTTTTGAGTCTCACCTTAGTGGCATCACTGAACATATTTCCCGTTAGTTATTTAAATTGTGGTATTCTAAGAATAAAACTAATTACAATTAAATGTATTTTAAAACTGTTAATTTTTCAATTCTGTTTTTGTTTTAATTGGACATGGGGGTTCAAGACCTAATCTTCAAGAAAGATCTACTACAGTAATTAGGGACCCAGAGGGCGATCACCATGTCTGAAGCCAGGGTGATCCTGCACACTACTGCAAAAATAGTTCAGTGATGCCAGAGATTAGCTGCAAAATGTCCTGCCACAAACCATGGAATCTAATACTTGATTTCTTTTAATATTTTTTAAAAATTATATTTGAAAAACAATAAGGGCAATTTCTTTCTTTCACTGAATGAAATCATTTTTTGTAATATCACCACAATTTGTGAAAATGATATATGCAGTGAATACTTTTTGGACATAGAAAATTCAAGCTTGTTATGATTAACCTAGAATTTCTCCTGAACTATTGGAATTAATTATAAGTTCGATTCCCCCTTTTTTTAATTCGTAGTTTGATGTAGAAAAAATCCTTATGTTAAAAATAAAATTTTTAATTATTCAAAATGCGACAAATTTTTATTGGAAAATATTGAAATAACTGTAAGTAAAGGTAAATGGTATTCACTCTCAATAGTTCCATAACAATTCTTGAACAATAATCTTTGAATTAATTATAAGTTCGATTTTTTTCCTTTTTTTATATTAATTTGTATGTAATGATGTAGAAAAAATCCTCATGTTGAAAGTAAAATTTTTAATTATTTAAAAAAAGCCAAATTTTTATTGGAAAAATATTGAAGTAACTGTAAGAAGTAAAGGAATATGGTATCCTCTCTCCATAGTTCCGATTTTCTTTCCTCTATTCCTGACTGATTCATTGCTAATTATATCATAACTTTATTAATATTCTCTAAATTATTTAAATTAGCAGTTAAATTAAATCATTAAATTTAGTTAAATCTGAATATTAGTTAAGTTACGATACCATAGAAGATGATACTGTAACATAGTACTAATTAAAATATAGTTGCAATAAGGTGCAACCTTTCTCTTTATGGTTGTTATCATAAATTAAGAGGTCAGAATTTTTATTAATCTGCATACCTAAAATATCAAAGCGTTAAGAATACTATAAAAAGACAAAGGGGAAAAATTATGCTTTTGTTAATTAATTTGAATTTTGGGTAATTTGAAAATTTTTATGTGTCTCTGATTTTGTATAAAAATTAGTTAGATAATTATTAATAGTAATTAATGTGTTAAACAATAATGAAGTTCAAATGTTTTAAAAACTCTGTAATATATTTTATTTTTTGACTTAGTACACCATAGAATTTGGGAGCATGCTATTGCTATAACATTACACGAAAGAGGTAGTTTTTCATTGAACTTTTTATTAATTTATCTCAATGACCTAATATTTATTTGACATATTTTTATTATAGTTTAAAAAAATAAATAAATAATGCATAGTAGGATTAAAGTATGATTTTTTTAATACTGAATGTTTTAAAGATAACCAGGATAGTTATGGCAGTATTTCGTGTCATTGTCGAATAGTTTAAAGGACTTTTATTGATGAATTATATATTTAAAATGATACCTACATTAAAATAACAATAAAATTTTTCATTCTGTTTTTTTTTCTTTTCTAAAATTAAATGTTTTTTTGTGGCCTTAATTTTATCATTGACTGTCCCCTCTGAGAGTTTTGTTTCCTTTAGATTTATTCCAAAACTTCCAAAATCTCCAGCAGCCTCTCATCTTTTTTACCCTTCATTCTTCACCTTTTTAAATCAAACATAGTTTCTAGCACCGTTTGATTTTATTTCATTGAGTACTTATTATTATCGTCCGACTGTTGTGTTCAATCTTATCCAATCCATCAATGGTATTCAGAGAGTTCTTCAGTGACAATGAAATAGTTATTTTTTCACTCTATTTTTTAAGCTCTCTCAGGGCATTAACGTAATTTTTTTTAGATTTATTTTTCTCTTATGTTACTAAGAATCACGCCTAAGATCTTCATCATTCCATTTTCAAATCAAATGTATTGAAGACATTCAGAAGTTTTGGCGTGACTTTTATTTCTAGTTGAAAGATTTTTTTTTTCCTTCTCTTTTTACCCAATTGAATAGTAATGGGTTGTGCGGAACACGTTTCTTCTGACCTAGAAATACACTTGTTATATTTCAAGGGAAACACTGTGTTAAAGGTGAACGATGTTTTTTTTTTCTTTCTGTTTTATCCTAACTTTGATTGCTTAAAAGAAATCGCCGCCAAAAACTCGAGACCGTAGCGAATTCGCCTTTTCTTGCGAAAGAAAGAAGAAAAATAATTATTTCTGATAAAAAAAATATTGCGCAAAGAGAGCAAAAGTAGGAGGGGGAATGAAAAACTAACAAAAGGAAAATTTATGAGTCAGTCTAGCAGCAGTCCATCATTTCGTCAAAGGAACTACCCTGTCTTTTTCTGATCTCCCCCACTCCTCTACCCATTCCTTTTTAAGTAGTTCCATAGAGAGAAAACTGGGCTGATGGTTTCTCCCTCCTCCTATCCATGCATCCCTGCTCTCCCCCATCTCTACGGAAGTAGGTCTCACCCGGTTGTGAACTGGGATCTTTGGGATGAAGTGGCGGGGTTGCCAGATTGGCAGCCTTGGCGCTATCGATGAATTAGTGATCTGTTTCTGCTTTTTTTTTTCTTTTTTCTTTACGCCGCTTCCGTGTTCTCTCCCTGTTTATGAAGTAAGATGTTCATTGCCAAGGTAACCGGTGAAACAAATCCGAGTAGGTCATTGACTTAATCAACTGGTCCTCCCTATATCATTGGCGTCTAATTGTTTTGGGGGGTGGAGGTGAAAAAGACATTAAAATAAGCACAAACTAAAGTTTTATAAAAATCGCACAAAAAATATTTTAAATTTTTTTTCTACCATCTGCTAAATATCGGATTATTTTTATTACTTGTTTTTAATTTAGCTGAAATAAAATCTAAATTTTCGCCTTTCAAAATGTGAATTAATATCAATTATTTATTTAAATAAATACAGTTAAAAATTCACGAAGAGAAGAATGAAGTATTTAAATTACTATAAATCCTTTTAAGGGAAAAAAAAATATTAATAGTAAGAGAAAACACTGATTCATTAAAAAAAATTTCTTTACTTGTCTGATATGTTTTTGTGGATGTCTTTTAGAGATTTATCATTATTGCGAAGGGCCTTTACTTACCATGCCCACACCGCTTAAGGTTATAAATGTAGGATGAGCGTATTAATGTAATATTAATGTAATCTAAAATATTGTATAAATTTTTTTAAACAAATGTTAAAATAACTTTCCGAACTGTATTTTTTTAATATGGACCATTTGTTGTTCTGTATTATCTCTTATAATTCCTTCTTCTTATTTTCTTTTTTTTACTACACTTTTATTCTTTTCTTTTTGCTTTTCAGAAAATATCTATCGAATGATGTGCGTACGTTTTCATTGTAAAAATTTATTTTAATGTTCTGTTTAAAATCATTCTTTGTGATGCAATAATTAAAATATTACTATTCATAATTTTATGCGTCATTAATTTTTCTAATTTTTTCTATTTAATACAGTTTTTAGTATTGCGTCCGTAGGTTATAATATAAATAAAATGAATTAAAAACCTCTTCCTTATTGTCTATAACTTAAATGGTTTAATTATATAGTTTGGCAATTGTTTTAGTATAAAATGTCTACCTGATGTTCCATGATAGGGGAACACATTCCTCAAGCAAGACAGCATAGAGCAAATCTCTCTCATTATATAAATAACTTTAATATTTTTTTAAATAAAATTTTGAATTGCATTTGTATTGGACTTGTTTTGATTAAAAAANAAAATCTAAATTTTCGCCTTTACAAAATGTGAATTAATATCAATTATTTATTTAAATAAATACAGTTAAAAATTCACGAAGAGAAGAATGAAGTATTTAAATTACTCTAAATCCTTTTTAAAGAAAACAAAATATTAATAGTAAGAGAAAACAATGATTCATTAAAATAATTTCTTTACTTGTCTCATATGTTTTTGTGGATGTCTTTTAGAAATTTATTATTGCTGAGAAGCGCCTTTACTACACCGCTTAAGGTTATAAATGTAGAATGAGTGTATTAATGTAATCGAAAATATTGTATAAATTTTTTTAAACAAATGTTAGAAATAACTTTCCGAACTGTATTTTTTTAATATGGACCATTTGTTGTTCTGTATTATCTCTTATAATTCCTTCTTCTTATTTTCTTTTTTTTANTTTTTTTTTTTTTTTTTTACTACAATTTTGGTCTTTTCCCTTTGTTCAGAAAATATCTATCGAATATCGAATGATATGCGTACGTTTTCATTGTACACATTTATTTTAATGTTCTGTTTAAAATTATCATTTGTGATGCAATAATTAAAATTTTGCTATTCATAATTTTATGTATAATTAATTTTTCTATTTAAAACAGTTTTTAGGATTGCGACCGTTGGTTATAAAAATAAAATGAATTAAAAACCTTTTTCTTATTGTCTATAAATTAAATGGTTTAACTCTATAGTTTGGGAATTGTTTTAGTATAAAATAGGGGAACACATTCCTCAAGCAAGACAGAGTAGAGCAAATCTCTCTCATAATATAAATTTTTATTTTTTAAATAAATCTTTGAATTGCATTTGTTTTGGACTTGGTTTTGATTAAAAAAATAAAGCATAATATTGGAAAATTTAAATATTTTAATCATATAATTTCAGTTTTTTTCTTTCAGTTCAGTTTCTTCAGTTAGTTGAAATAAATTTGAAAAGAAATCGTATTAGTTACGTGTGTTTTTCCAAATAATTTTGATTGCAAGATCGAAGGCCGCAAGTTGTGCACCTCTATTCTCTGAAGTTAATGATCAAATGAACGGAATAATTATTTTAAAGCTTCCGTTTAATACTCCCAGCAAACACTTTTAGAGGGGCGCTAGCAAGATTATGAACGTTTGAGGGATGTTAGTGATTTTTAAAAAGTCGTTTACAAACTATAAAGTGAAATAGTATTAAAATTGTTTTTCTTAAAAAAATATAAAAGAAAAAAAAGTGACAATGATTATGTAATATTCTTTTTATGATATTAACTTTGCAGTTGATATAATATATAAATTATAGTTCATGTAAAATTTACCTTTCAACCCCTGCGGCTCTCCTAAATTTGCTTCAAGAGGCTAATATGCTCGTTAACGTGGTTAAATATGCATTTTTTTTAAAGGGAGACATTTTTAATTTAAGAACTTCAAAGTATGAAAATTTCTGTTCTCTCTTCTTTTACTATTGACTTGTTTTATAAAGAAGTTTTGAATATGTTTAAAGCTAATTTATTTGCCTAATTTATTTGTTTTCGCCCTTGTTAATTCAGAGAGACATTGTCTAAATATAATTAATTTCGAATTTCCTATTGGTAACTTATAAAATATAACGTTGATTTATGTTTGAAATATGTTTCTTTCAGTATTCACTGTACAAAATAAGAAAGGCGATGATATTACTGTTCAACTTGAATACATTCATAAACGGCGGCATTAATTTCACATTTTTAATTATATATATAAAAAAATATTTATCTAAGAGTTTACTTTAAAATGCAAAGCTATATGTGAAATTGATTTTTATGCAAAACTTGAAAATTGATCATATAAATGTGTGAAATCAATATTGAAATTTTGTATTCAATATTGATTTGTAACCGACAATTTATATGTCACTGCAGGAAAAATGAATAAAATGAAATTATGGTATGCAGCTAGTCTTGACTGATGTGACATGACTGAGTTACTTATGGTTCGAACTTTTCGTGTGATTCTAATAATAACTTGAGTTTTACTGTCTAGTGCACGTACCTTATCTATTGTAAGCATAAAACAGTAACTCTAACTTACAGGAAAACTTTCGGACACGTACTTCGAGATTTGTTTAAGATAGATCACAAATACGTAAATAAGCAATAGAATAAAATGCGAAGTTGTATTTTCCTTACTCCTAATACTTCTAAAATTCTTTTAAAAATATGAAGAAACTTTCATCTTAATATAATTATTATTCTTTATTTCGATTATGCGGATGAAATTCACTCGCATAAGATTAAGTGCTAATTTCTGTGTGATTTTTTAAAAGATAAAATTATTCCTTTTAAAGAACTCTTTATTCAAGAAGTTGTAAATCAAAAATAGTTAACGAATGAGAATAAACAGTGCTATCTTATTATGAAACTCAAGTAATTGCTCGTTAGTAGTTACGATGTTTTCACAAAATGCTCGCTATTATATAAAACAGGCGTGATTTATTTGTCGCATTTTGCCGCCAACTTGAAAGAAAACGTGATCTTCGTAATTGCGTGATACGCTGGTAATAAGTGTTTAAATTTAGCATTATTAATGGTTTGGCTTTTAATAATTAATTTTTAAATTTTTTTTTTAAATTTGAGCCAGTAGCTACTTTCTTATTTTGATATTTTTTGTTGGATATGAAAAGCTTCATTTTATAGAATATAAATTTTTGTGCCGTATAAATTTAAAAGCTCAATCAAATAAATTTCCAATTTAAAATTTTTTAGTTAAAATAAAGGTTGCAACCTTTATTTTAACTAAAACCTAACTATCTATAGCCTTGTATCTTACTATAGCCTTTATTTTGTTGTTTTTTATTGAATTGTTGTTAATCGCTCGAATTTCAAAATATGTAGTATCAAAATATATTTGATTTTTTATTCTTTTTTACAACAGTTCTAAATTTTGAATTAAATGGATTTTATCAATGGATTTTATAAATTAACATAGATTGAATCATTGAAAATAATACAGTAAAAGAAACTAAATAAATTTTTTTAATGTTATTATTTACTGTGTTTTGATCGTTAAATATTTAGAAAAAAAATTATTTTATATTTTTTACTAGAATATATTGTTTTTCATTTTGTATTTTTTTACACGAAAGAATCTAACAAAACAAAACAAATGTAACAAAAATGTGATTTTCGCTTTCACTGTTTTATTGTTATAAAAATACTGCTGTATTTTTATTATTATCATTAATCTAACTAGCTTAATTTTCCTTGGCAGAAAGATAGACAAAATATTTCCTTGGGTTTTTAGGCTACCATTAAATATATATGTAAGAAACTAACCTGTTGAAGTAATGTCACGTTTACAAAATACTCTAGAAACCATTTTATTTACATTTTTGTTTCCTAAATAAAATCTTTGTGAATATCTTTTTCTTACATTTGCACTAGTGAATATTTGTCTATTTTTTTGTTGCTCAATTTCTACTTGTTATTACTTATAGTAACTTATATATGTATTTACTTAAGCTGAAATATTCAAGGTCGTACAATGAAGACAAAATGAGACTTGGTAAATGGCTCTTGCAACCTTGCATTTTTAATAACGAATGTGACTGTCGCCTCAAATACTCCTTGATAAGCTATTCCTCTAAAAAAAATTTTAAAGCTTGGTTTCATTTTCATATATTAACCGAAATGCTTGTTAAATTGAAATAAAGCAGATTTATTTTACGTTAATTTGAAAAACATTTCTGAGTGTTAAATATTATATCGTTGTCTCGATGTTTTAAATGAAATTAATGATTTTAATTATTGCAAATACGCTTCTGTCTGCAGACATTAGGTGAAAAATTCGCTTTAATTTTTTTCCTCCACTTTTCAATTTTAATGTTCGAAGGGCAAAAGCAAATTATGATGCATATTTATTTGTATCTATTTTGGTCTCGATGTATTAGAACATACAACAAAAAGTCAATGGAATAAAGCAATAATGAAATTGTGAAATCGCTGTTAGGTATTTTATGTAATTTTTTTTTGGAAAATTTAAAGCGATTTAAATCATAAAATCAGTAATTTTTAATCATCTTTTTTTTTTAAAAGTTATCATAAATTAAAATCAGTAAAGATATTTGGAGTAATGAGGAAAAAAATGTGTTTGACCTCGCTAAAGTAATAAAAATTAAAAAATTTATTTAAGAATATTATAAGATATTATTGTACATACCGCTAACTTATTTTTAAACGGTTGCAAAGATAAGTGATAATGGCAAATAACAGGTATTGAATGTTTTTTATATTCATATTCATTGTATTTGTCGTACTGATTGGTATGATCTCGAATATAAAAGTTGTATAGGTCTATATATATTAAAATGTCTTAGTGGTTTAAAGTTTCAAAAAATTGCTATGCATTCAATGAGATTTTTTGGTATAACAGTAAAAAACATTTTTTCGATGTCATTATTTGTGATTTTCGATGTGGTATTTTTTCAATTCTCCGATTTTTTTTCAAATAGGGTGTAGAAACAGTGAATCAAATCCCCCCCCCCCTGTTGTTAGCGGGACAGCTCTTAGTGGCATTATTATTAATTTACACCTGTGTGTGTCTAAATTATTCTTCCTAAAATTTCAATAAATATATACCTAATAACTTTAAAAACTTTCAGTGCTTCTTAATATTTTATTCAATTCAGTTTATAAAAAAAATTCCAATTTAAATTAATAAAAAGACATTTTAATAAAACACACGATCCATTTTGCATTTTTTTAAAAAATAAAAGATTTTTTTAAAATATATTTCTTCTTATTATTGCCAAGTTTCAACTTGCAAAAGTTAATTTATAATTTTTTTTTAAATGAAAGCTTAAAGATAGTGGTTATTATTTTTTTCTTTAGACATTTATTTTTAATTCTTTCCGTAACTCCTTAGGATAACAAAATAGTTTTTCTCTTTCAGAGTGTTGCGTATTATACATATAAATGCAAACACGTTTTCACGTTCACGGGTTATACTCTAGCAAGTTCACATTTTGTCGGATTAAATAAGGGAGTGTATTTATTAACTGTTCTTAAGATTCAATAAATCTTTATTTTTTAGTTGTGTTAGCAGCAGTTTATTGAAACTTTACGAAATTTATTTATATTGTTACTAAAACGCATTTCAAACTTAGTGTATTGCTTAGGATTATCACCCGGAACTATGTTATAAGCTCCGTAAAATTTGTATTTTATTTTTATATCTTATATTTAGTATTTGTGGTTTTAATAATGTGTTTTTTATGTCAAGTGCATATTTTACTTAAACTTATTGATATTCTATTTGCTTTGATTTGGTCGAGGAAAATTGAACTTTTCACTATTTACTTCAAACATTTGAATTTTATTAAATGCTTAATATAATAATAAATAAAATAAATTAATTACCGTATCACGAGGTATATACTTTTGGCTCAATCGAAATATACTGTGTGTGATACGCATTATTTTCAAATACTGAAATATTTTCGGAAAATGTTAATTGCATAATTAATTTAATTGTTTTAGCTGCTTCTGTACAACTTTCATTGGTAGAGAAGGGCACGAAATTAAGCGCAATAATGCTGAAATGAGTTCAATAATACAATTGCATTATTTTTAAAGCGATATGTTAAAATTAATGTTTAAAGCAGTAATTTTATTTTAATTATTACGAAATGTTTGAAATAAAATTACTGCTTTAAAACTTCGAAATCGTTTCTCCAATCATTGTGCATAGTTTAATTTATTACGTAATATTGGTATCAAATTTAACGCTCGCAATTAATAAAATCTATTTAGATTATAGGGATCCTATTCCTTAACACTAGATTGCACAAGGAAATCATTTTGACTGCTTTTTAATTACAATTAGAAGAAGAATTATGCATATAATGACACAATTTCTTAGAATTTTGTGACTTTTTATACAACATATAATTTTTTTATTGTTAATATTTACTAATAGCTTGTTATATAACTGTAAATAATGTAAAAAATATTAAAAATTAATTTTGAACTAATAATAATATATTAAGTTTCAGTCTTTCTAGTGTTGATTTATATAATAAAATCGATAGTGGATAATAATGATAAATTTATAAATGAAATCGACTTAATCATTAAAATTATTCTTCTATAAGTCTCTAAAATATTGTTAAATTTTTTTAAAATTTTGACACACTTTTTTTAGTAGCTGCTGAAATATGCTGCTAGTTCGATGTTGTTATTTTTTTTTTTTTTTTTTTTTTTTTTTTTTTTGTTGATGCTAGTCAATTAGGAATTCTTTGGAAAAAAATAAATAAAGTTTACTGAATAAAGCTTACTCAATCATTAAAAATATTATTCAATAAGTCCCTAAAATATTTGGTGTTTGATTTTTTTAAAATTTTAAAGCACTTTTTTTTTTTTTACTAGCTTCTGACATAAATGTGTCTAGCTTGATGTTGAGTCATTTTTCTTTCTCTTGCGAGTCAATTAGGAATTCTCCGGAAAAAAAAGAAGAAAAAAAAGATACTTGATGGGGCAAAAAGAAAGCAAGGTCGTGTGTGTTAACAAAGTTCCCACTTGTTTTCTTCAAACAGCCGATAAACTCACTAACTTAAGTTAGCCGGAAGTTATGATAAAAGAGCGGGAAGCTTTGAGACGTTGCAGACATTAAGGGGAAAAATTCACTTCGAAAATGAAATAGTTCAATCGGGGGAGTGAAAGATATGTGCTTGTTTGATTCTGGAATAAGTACATTTTTTGTTAGAAAATGGCTTGAGGCTAATGAACCTAGGGTAGTTTTGTAGAGAAACAGACACATTTTAATTACTTTCCTTTAATTGTTCTATGAATTTTTAACGATTTCTGTTAAAAAACGCGATCAGATCTTGCTTCCTGACTTTTCTTTTTAAGTTTTAAATTGATGTGTCTTGATTGATGAATTGAAATTTTTTTAAGTGTTAATTCTATATTTAAAATTTCATATTTTAAAATGTTTTTATATCATCGAAATTTTTTTTTCGGAATTTGAAATTGGTAACTATATTGTCCTTTTTGGATTACTGTTGTAGTTTTCTGAATAAATAACGAAAGTTTAATCAAGTTCTATATATATTACATTCGCGAGTATTATTTTTCCAATATTTTCTTATTTCATAACTAACTTTTTACATTAATTGTTAAATACAAGGATCTGCAAAATACATTATGTCTAATAACCGGCTTGTTATGGAATGGAAAGTTTCGTAACATGCTTTTGAAAATTTTAAAATAAAAATTTGAAAATTTTCTAATAATATTGAATACCAGCTGCGATTTTACAGGTTCCGTGCCGATCCGGTAACCAGGATTTGTTTCCACTTTTCAAAGGTTTCTACGTTTCAATCACCATTTTATTTTACATATCTGTACATTTAAACCAGCGTAATTATTTTTATGGTTGCATTTTCGCTAAAAATTATTGTCCTGCTTTTGCATTTAATATGTCTTCATTTTGTAATAAATTATTTTAAAAAGGAAAAATGGTTGTCGTTAACTGCCGTCAAATAATTTATAGGTTTATCAAAATTTTTATTCATTTATAAATTCATTCACTGGTCCGATTATTCACTAAAATTTCTTTAATGCCCAAAAACAAATTAACAGCTATTTATTGTTGACTCGCTGATCCTCCCATTTTTAATAAAATGTTTTTTGATCATTTTTTTTTAATCATTGAGCTTTAACTATAAAGAAAGTTAATAAAAGAATATACTATAATTAAAAAAATAAAAACCTATAAATATATTTTTCAAGCTAACAATATTAGCAAAAAGAAGGATGGAATAAAATTTTTCACTAAACATTAAATCTGAGTCTCCCCCCCCCCAACCTAACGCTCCGGGCGATTGCCCGCCCCTTTTGCTTACTCCTTCAAACATGAATTGAATAAAACTTTTTGTAGGTAATGTTTCATAGGTATTCGCGACATTTCTTATTCAGTAGTAGTAGATGAACTTTTATAAATTGCTCTTTTTTATTGGTTAATCGTAGTTGTGAAATGATTTTTTCATGATAATGAAGACGTCATCTTGGCGATCGATCATTGTACTGAAGTTGAAAGTATCTATAAATGTGATATAAGGGTACTAACAGCTAATATTACAAATTATACGAAATAAGAATAACCACTGGAAATTTCTATCCATTCAAGTTTGATAAAAAAAAAATTAGTAAAATGGGTGATATCGATTTTTTTTTTTTTTTGGATTCAGGTGTCAACAAAAATTCAATTAGGTCGAACAGTAATAAAATTAAATCTATATTTTAATTTGATCTTTAATCATTTGTGCTATATTAGTCAGTTTGTTTTAATTTTATTCAAAAATTCAACTTACAATCGTTTTTTTTTAATTATGAAATTTTATTCGTTTTGATTATGAAACTTTGATTATGTATTTAATGATTTTAATGCATAAAATAATTTTATATATTTAGTTCACTTTTTATTCAATATGACGACTGGTTGAGAATTGTTTCTATGATAATTTTTTTTATATTTCCATAACTGGAGAATAAGACCTCATTCTGGAAGTCACAGCCCGTCACTTGTCAAAAATGATAAGTAGAAAGTATTGCGTAACGCTTACATTTGGCACACTTGGCGAGTTCTTTTGACCATGAAATATCACCCATCTCTTCGCTCAAAAAATGCAACCCTGTTTGTGTTGTGTGTATATTTTATGTCCTCCTTGTACGTCGCGTGTTGATTAGCGCGTAGAATCGTTTTGCTCCCCATCTAATCCGATTAAGAAGAAAAAAAAATTTCATTTCGCATAATGGTTACCATTAAATCGTTCGTTCTTATCGCTGAGCCGATCAGTTCCGATCATCTAAGTTATATCGGTGCAATGATGTCTGCTGAAATTTTCAGCAATGGGCTGGGTTTTCCGCTGTTTCACGGCGATAGCTTTACCTTGCCACGTTCTTCTAATGTTTTTAAATAAGGCCAAGTGGATTTTTAAAGCATTTTTCTAAAAACAAACCCCCTGATTGTGTTTAGTGATATTATTGTGCATCAATGGTTTGACTATTTTGACCCTATGTTACGTATGTCATGAAGCCGGATTAGCTAGCTTGTGATCATCCTTATTGTGCAATATAGTTTAAAATTTTTTTTTGTAAGTATGCAAAACGTTATTTAATAATATTTTTTGATGAATAATAATTAAAAAAAAAACACTTTATTTTCTCTTGTTATGTAAATGAAAACTATTATTATGTTTATGGAACAATATCTCCAATTTATGCTCTGAAGATAGAAAAATTTATTTTATTATTAAGCAATTGATAAAAATAATAAATGCGATAATTTAAAAAGCTTAATTTTATATTTGTGAAAAAATGGAATGTTTTATTCAAAGAGTTTTTTTTTATGTTTCATCTGTCAATAATTGCATCATTTTGAAGAATTTACTTCTGGACTGTTGATGAATTAATTGTATCACTGAAGAAAATTGTGCAATTTTATTCAGTGAAAGGAAATCATTTAAAAATTATTTACTTTAATTTTTAATTAAGAAATTATCTTATAATATTTATTACATATGAGAAGATAAATCAAACATTTGAATCATCTGGCATTAATTGAATGATTTTTATACTCTGACTGAAGGTTTCATTAAAATTTAATAAAAACAATGTATTTTTCTTCTTCAGGTGGGTGATATGATATCTGTGATTGATATGCCTCCTCCTGAGGAGTCTTCTTGGTGGAGAGGTAAAAAAGGATTTGAGGTAAGATTCTGTTTTTAATTTCAATATTTTTCATTCTATATTTTGTTGATAATTTGTAATACTTTATAAAGCTATCTATCTCTCAAGCTTTGTATTTTTGACACAAATTTTACTTTTTTTTATAGATTTCTGTATATTCTCCCTAATAGTAATATATTTTTTTTTCAGTAACAACAATTTTTTTTTGTATGCTTAAAAACTTATGCAGCAAAAGGCTATCTTATTGTTAAGTTATATATATTAGTACAGTAGCCCCTCATGATGTTGTATTTGGGTGTCACAAAAAAAGTCTGATGTATCCAAAAGCACCTTATGATGAACTTTAGCAACTCTCTGGTTTGAAAAAAATGAGAGAATCATCCACTTCCACATAATGCTCATCACACTATTATTGCCCATTAATTTCAATTAAGAGTATTGATGGATCTTAATGCCTTTATGTCATTGCTATCCTTAAGAAATGAGTTATTATTAAAATCAAATCTAAAATTGCAATAAATTAATAAAAAATTTCATTATTTATTTTTCTTATAATTTTTTTTATTGTTTTAAATTTTTTTTATTTATAGTTTTCTTAAATTAGAAAAATTGATAATGTGCAGGTGATTATTATTTTTTTTGAGAGGCATAAAATAAAGAGCAATGTATCAAAATATAATTTTTTATAATTGCTGAGTATAAATATTTTCTTAAAAAAATTGCTTATAACTTTTTTTTTAAAAATTATTTTTGTTGTTGAAAAATCTGAATTTTGATTTTCTTTATAATCAGTAGTGTTTATGTTTAAACCATAAGCTTTTTCTCATGACTTTTACAACATGGGTATCAGAATAGCAAATGCTAGCTTACTGAGCAAATTAAAATGGTTCAAAATATATTTATTATTTAGAAATTTTATCCTAGAATCATATTTACATTATTTACCATATCAACCTTAAAACAAATAAATTTATTTATGTCTGCTATATTGTGAAACAATTTTGTCAAATGATACTAAGTGACAGTTTCGGAAATAATATGAATAGCATCAAAAATAATTCAAGCCAAAGATTTTTTTTAAAAGAGAAGTTAAACTTTTTTTCTTTGTTTGCTAAAGGAATAATTTAAATAATTTAACTTTAAAAAAAGTAACATAGTGACAACATTTATCTTAACCATGTGTGGAATCTAATAATATTTAACTGCTTTCTAAACACTAATTTAAGCATAATTTGAGTTGTATTAAAGAATACTTTAAGAAAAGTTATAGGCTGGTAATTTAATATCGTCTCAGATTGTCACATTACCCATTTTACCTTGCCATAAAAAATTTCTCTTTATAAGATGAGATTTCACTTATAAGAAGAGATTCTTATGTTAGCAGTCTGTTTTTGTGCCAATTAGGCAAGCTTCTAAGTTTTTTCTTAATGTCAAGTCATGAAAGAGTCAATGCATGGATATCTGAAAAATTGCATCAAAAGTATTTCTTCTTCCATTGCTTTAATATTGTAAAAATTTTCTAATTATTTCCATTATCTAATATTTTTAAAAAAAAATTAAATATCAATGTTAATTTTTTTGTTTATTATAGATAATCAGTTTCCTATATTTTATTTCAAAACATATATTTGTTCATGCCATTGTGTGTAATAAATCATCTGTGTATCAGGTTATAATATATTTGTAATGAAATCTTTTATTTAAATTGTAGGTGGGATTTTTTCCTTCTGAATGTGTTGAAGTTATAGGAGATAAAGTACCACATACATTTAAGCTATCAAATGCATCTACCAAACCTGGTAAGCCTTTTAATGCTTTTTAACAAAATAAATATTTTATTTTCTTCTTCATAGACATTAATTTCTTTTTCTCTTGTTAGTATTCAGACGACATGGAAAGCTCATTGCATTTTTTCGATCCTTTTTGCTTTCTCGTCCTTCGCGAAGAAAACTTAAACAGAGTGGAATCTTAAAAGAAAGGGTTTTTGGTTGTGATCTTGGTGAACATTTATTAAATACAGGAAGGGATAGTAAGTATATTTTTTTCATATGTTAGCGTTTAAGTATCTCATTTTAAATAATTTTCTAGAGTTACTAATATTGATTTTTATATATATATATATATATATATATTATTTTATTATGTATATTCATCTTAGTTTTGTTAGTTATTTATTTTGGTGAAAAGCCTTTGTTTTCCTCGTATTTTATAATTGCATTATGAAATTGTGCGTATTTTATAATTGAATTAATAAAAAAATGTAAATGAATTACTTATTTTTTAGGTGTTTTTATGAGGTATATTTAGGTGTTTTGAGTTTTTCTTTGATTTTTGTTATGTTTAGTATTCATATTTCAGATAAGAAATTAATATAAAGATGTCATCTGCAAAATAAATGATTTTTTTTTCTAATTTAACTTAATTTTTCCCCTTTATTTTTATAGTTAGTAAGGTTTCTTGAAATTGTATTAATTACTTTTTAAGATTGTTTTATTAATAAGTTATGTAATTTAACATTGATAAAACAGATTCTGCATAGTTTATAGCTTATGCATTTTCGTTATGCATACATAAACGTTGATAAAGTTTGCATTTTGACTATGTTGTCAAATTTTCATAATTTATTTATCTAATTTAGAGCTTATATAGAAGATTTGCATTTTGTATTTTTAGTACCCATGGTTTTGAAATGTTGTGCTGAATTTATTGAAGAATATGGCATAGTTGATGGTATATATCGTTTATCTGGTGTGAGCTCAAATATTCAACGTCTGAGGTAATTCTTTAATTAATCATTTTTTCCTCTCTAAATTTCATGTTGTATTTCAATACATTTTTGATATTGTTTGGTCAATTTGATGCCTTGTGTGAAAGGAATCACTGATAGTTGCATAGAGTTGAAACGGAATTATACCTTTTCAGCTTTTATCACAATTAAACACTTACAAACTATGATTTCTATGTTTTTATATTGATTTTGCTATTTGGAAAAGAAAAACTCATAAGATTACTTTACTTTTTTTACATTTGTTTTTTATGAATGAGAGTTCAACCTTATTAATTTAACAGCGTAAAAAATTATCTGGAAAATTTCAAAGAAAATTTTCTGTTTTGAAACTTTCCGGAAAACCAACATCTTGGCTCTGATTATCTAAACTTTGCATATAATTTAAATAAATATTCCATCTTGTTTCTGAAGCGAAGTTTATGTTTTTAATTGTTTTATATGTGTTTGTCTTACACTAACTTTTACTTAACTTGTTTTAGTAATTGAGTTTAAGAATAAATTTTTGATTTTTTAAAAATATTTTAATATTAATATAACTAAGTTGTAAATTTTATATATTATAAATTTAGTATCAAAGTTGATCTTTCTTAAAGAAATGGAATATTCTTTAAAAATTTGAATTCTTTATATCCCCAAATTATTTTATTGCATAAGTTTTAATGTTATTTTTTAAGCTATTTTGGTAACTGTTGTAATGAAATAAAAATATCATTTCTTTCAGGCTTGCATTTGATGAAGATCGATCTATCAATTTAGGTGACCCTTCAACAGTTCACGACATTCATTCAGTTGCATCTTTACTAAAGATGTATTTCAGAGAATTGCCTAATCCTCTCTTAACATATCAGCTCTATGATAAATTTGTGGTAGGTTGTTAAGCAATGATAAATATGCATTTTAATTTAACTGCAGCAAAAATGTTTTTTTCCTTAAATTTAGACATTATGATATTTTGTTTTTTTACATTTAACTTTATATCCTACCAGGCTATTAATAGATAATGAGAGAAATTTTTTTACAAACTTGGTCAGGCAGCAAAGTAGTAAAGAACTGAATTATAATTATTTTTAATCAAATAAAATTGCTTTTGTTTAAAGATTTTAAAACTATTATTCAGAAGAATAATTTTAATGATTTTTTTATTCTGAAATAATAATTTTAGTAATTATATGTAATAGCAGTTTTCTGGTTTGAAAATTTCTAAAAGTTTTAAGGTTTATAGTATTATTTTCCAGATAAAAATATTTTGTCTTTATTAGTCCAGATTTTCAGATTTTTTTCCTTAAATTTTTGATTTGTGCATGTTTAGAACATCCCCTTTTCTGCAAATATAAATGAAGATTTTAAAATATCTAATTTGAAGAATCAAGAGATTTAAATTTTTAATTCATCATCTTTTTAGTTTAGTTAATGATGCTAGTAATGATTGTGTGATGTTTGGCTTAATCTTAGGAAGTATCTGCTAGTTATATACACATTCCAGGCATGTAGCTTTACCCGCAATATTAATGGTTTCAAAATTTTTGGAAATCCAGTCACTTTAGGAAAAATAAACTCAATTTGTAATTTTACTTAACCAAGCTTTAATGTTGATGAATCATACCCTAATTTATTATTTTCAGTGAATGCTATAACAAATTGTGCAGAGTTCTGTAGTTTCACAATTGATTTGCCTTTTTCACAGGGTTATAAATAACCATGATTTTTTCTGGAAAAAGCCCATCCCACTGGTTTTTTTTCCAGGTTTTATTGAGTTTTTTTTAAAAGTTAATTAAGTTTTTTCATTATTTTAATTATTTCTTATAGTCTTAATTTAATTGTATTAATTTAGCTATGTTTTCATTTGAAATTGAATGCAGCTAGACAAACAGGTCTAAAAATATTATATATTGCATGTTGTTATTACCACAGTTTCAATTTTATTGTGAATTAATATCTCAAATTTTTGTGAGAATTCCTTTGTACATTATTTATATTAATTTTTAATTGTATGTGTTTTTAGGCTGGTTAATTAAAAATTTTAAAGCACAGTAAAATAGAAATATTTCAATGTGTAGAGTTTGTATTTTATTCTATTATATAAATATTATTTAGAACTGATTTGTTAATGATAAAATGCAATTTTCAGGACTTGCCCAGTTTTTTTCTGGTTGGGGTGAAATCATAACCTTGCTCTTTCGTCTGAATTTAAAAATGATCAAATTCAATCAACTATGCAGTAATCATATCTTAGAATTTTTAAATTACGAATTGAAGGCTTCTCTTGCTTCATTAAGTGCTATGAAGCATGCATTATTTCTTTGTTATTTAAAAGTTTGGTATTTGTTATACATAATGTATAATTTCAGAGTGCAGTGCAGTCATCTGAAGATGTGAGACTGTTAAGGGTTCGTGATGTTGTACAGCAGTTGCCTCCACCTCATTTCAGGACTCTACAATATCTGTTAAGCCACTTAACTAGGGTTGCTGCACATGGTGAAGAAACTGGCATGACACCCAAGAATATAGCAATCGTATGGGCTCCCAATCTTCTCAGGTATAGACTCTCTATTTAAGAAAAATTTTGGTTTTAGTGAAAATCACAATGCAAATGTACATTGCACAGAAAAAAAAAAAGAGACCACACTGAATAACTTTTAATCTAAGGATCTGATCTTTATGCTCTGGGACTCAATCTTAATGGTTTGAGGGGATAACCTTGAATATGCTGATATTTTAAATGAGGAAATTGGACACATAAACATACTTTCTCGGAATAAACATATTTTTTTCCTCGACGGATTCAGATTTCTGACCCCAAAAATATAAGGGCTAGTCGCAGTCTGGGAAACACGGTCTCCGTAGTTTGGTTAGGAGAGCGCTGCGCAGTTTTGACCCCTTAATGTAATTTTACTTTTCGCATATTTTGCTATATCTTGAGAACTTTTTAAGCAAATTGAAAATTTTTTGCACACAATTATAAAATTTGTTTATTCAAAAGTAATTCTATGCAAAATATAATTTTTAGTAATTATTTGTTATTTTTTATTATTTTATTTAATATCTGTCCACTAAGGTCCATTAGGTTTTTATACCATTAAAACCTTTCCCAGCGACTGGGCATACATCTGCACCAAATGCGGAAAAAGTCAAATTAGGAAGTACGAAAAATATCGAAACAAAAAATTTAACTAAACAAATAAGTAGATTAAAATGTACTCAAAATATTTGTGTGAGACTTTTATTTAGAGAGCCCTTGTTTACTATACAACCTTATGTTTCAGTCAACCTTGTGTATCAAAGACGATGCTACCAACGGTTATCTTTTAGAGTTGAAAGTTATTTATATTTAGAAAAGAAAAACTACTTTAGAAATAAACATGCATTTCAAACAAACAAACCTCATCTTTTAAAGCGAACTAATTTTTATGATATAAAATTAAATGCAAATTTAAACAAAAACATAATTGTTTATTTCTTTAAGATAGTTTTATCATTCATAATTGGTTAATTTGTTTTCTTGCGTAATTATATTTTTGGGGTCATTTTTACAGATGCTAAATTTTATACAGAGATCCATCTTTTCGCGATGCCAATAGAAGTGGCACTTCCACACCAGGAAAATGACATTGACTAAAATAAAAATCATTTGCCGAAAAATCATGTACCTTCGATCACAATTAAAATTAATGTGAGAGACCTCTAAGAGCGACCAACCTCCAGCAGCGACCATTTTACTGTGGAACTGAGAGTGGTCGCTCTTGAGAGGTTTTACAGTATAAAACATAATTTTTGTTTTTAAAAATGTTATTTAGATAGTGCTCTAACACTCCCTTGTCTTAATTTAGTAAGTTTGAATGATTTATATAATTTTCAATAATTTTTTTTAAATGTAATATGAAAAGACATTGACAAGTTTGAAATTTGTATATAAAAGATTTCTTAATTGGTAAAATTGGACAATTTGTAATTGGAGTGTAAGTTTTTTTTAAAGGCTTTATTCCAGGGAGCAAATAATGAATGAGGAACTTTTTTATATTTTTCATATTATTTTCTACAGTTTTAAGTTTTTTAACATAAAAAAAGAAAATACACACAGTTAGTTAATTTTATTTTTGATCAAATGTTCCTAAACTATATAAATAACTCTCTTTATCCAATGGTAAGTTTATCTATTTTATTTAGTTTATTCATATGATTAACTTTTGCATGAATTATTTGAAATAAATTTTAAATAAAAATTAGTATTATCATAAGTTTATTTTTTCTTCTTTTTTCCAACAGATCGCGGGATGTTGAAAATGGAGGAGTTGGAGCTTTACATGTTGTAGGAGTACAAGCTGTTTTGACAGAATATTTAATTAGATTTTCTGATTTAATATTTGATGAAAAAGTTTCTCTGCTCTCTGGTTCTGAACAAGAAGGTAAATAAAACAAAAAATCCTTTGTTTCTTTATTATTATTATTTGGAATTAACGTTTTAAAAAGTTCCATTATAAAATAGTGTATCAATTTACTGTCTGTCAAAGTATTTGTTACAAAAATTTTTTTCTTACTGTTATACAATTTTGCATTCTTAGGTTTACTTCGTGCTCGACCTAAATCTTTAGCAATCTCTACTCCTACTAAATTATTATCATTAGAAGAAGCAAGAGCTAGAGTACTTTCTACTCATCTTCCTCCTACTCAGCAAAAATACATTGAAGTTGGTGGAGGTCCTGATAAATTGCCTTCTAAATATCATACAGTTATAGATCTACCTGGGTAAGTTTAAAATTGATAAAAATGCTTCTTGCACTTTAATTTTTTTTTCTGGAAACACATTTTAATTGGACTAGTAGGATAGGATATTGTATTACATATCTTAAATTTAATCGACGGTTATCAAAATATTGATTCTTGTAGTTCTGGTAATAGCGGTTTCTAACTATTCTATTACAAATAAAGTTAACAACTACCTCTTATAATCTTATAACTACTTACTATAAATGACTTTTGAAATGAAGTTACTACTTCACTACTTCTAGGAGACAAACATAATTCGAGAACCTAATTTACATTTATGTTCAAAATTGTTTTGAATAAAAAATATAGTTTATTTAAACATGAGTAATTATTTCTTTATGATTGCATTAGCCAATTTGTTATTCAAAACCATTTTTTTTTTTTACTTTAAATTTTTTATACCTTTTTCAAATGCCAATATTTTATTTAAGAAATGCTAGAAAATTATCAAATATTTTGTTAATTGTTAAATGCTATTTTATTTCCTCTATGCCTAAAAAATTACTGAGTGAAATATGTTTCCTTCCACTGAAATAACATCTATATTTCATAAGCATGCAGTAGGAGATGTAGCCAAAATAATAAATTACTTATTTTTAATGGCTAGTTAAAATATTGATAAGTAATACATAATTTTTATCGACGTTTGGTCACAAGACATTCAAATTGCAAACATTGGCAAAAATGCGAATAGATATGAACCAATCAAAAAAATAGTTTTTTGAAACTTGTTTCTTAACTATACTAATGTTAAAAGTAGTTTTCAGAAATTGCTACTAACTACTGTTTTTTGTATTGCTTTTTGTATTGCTGTATTACTTTTTTATAAGAGTACTACACTACACTACAAACTAAGAAAAAAATTGGGGACTACACTAGTTTCTGTATTTCCGATCATTGATCATAGATTATTTGTTTATATTTCTATTTTTTGTATACATATTTATTTAATTGAATGTGCAAATTATAGGAAATGAACTTTATTATTTAAACCTACAATTTGTCTCTCAATTGTTTTTCTTTAAGGTGCCTACTAGATTTTCAGAGTTTTAATTAGAATAAAATGTTGAATAATTTAATTAATTTTATTTCATTAACACTTAGTTGTCTAACATATATTAGTGCTATTTTATATCATAACTTTCAATGTCTGGCAGATTTTAAGCAATAATGTTTTAGCATGCAAATTATATCTAATTTTAGGGAAAAAAAGTAATTAAAGTTTTCAAGTTTACTACAAAAACAAATCTAAAAACTTTCAATTTAATTTTTATGTAGGCTCTGTGTTTTTTTGGTATCTCACGATTTCTAAACTAATCATTATTTATGTTTTAATTAATCAATAGTGATAAAATATTTTTTTGTCATAGCAAGCTGTCAATTGCCCTATTTTCCCTGAACAAAAGCCATTGAAAACAAAGCAAAAAAATATTTAAAATAGATTTGTACAAAAAAATGTAGTAAGAAATTTATGGTGTTTTTTTTTTAACACTTTTTAATCTTTGTTAAAATAATTTTTTATTTTATTGACTTCATTTCTTCATTTTATTAAATTGTTTTTTGATCAAATCTTTTATAATGTCAACTAAAGTGAGTAATGAAAATAAATTGCTTAAAATATGAATGAATAATTTAAATTTAAAATTTCAGCAAACCAGGTTTACCAAAGTTAAAGAAATCTCCTTCAGGATGGAAGTCTTTCTTTTCGAGGGGATGGTATTCAGGAAGTACCAGAGAAAAAAGTCGCCCTACTTTTAGAGCATCGAGGAAAGCTAGTACTAGTTCACTTCCACACCAGTCTGCATATATGCAAGTAAGATGAACAAACACTACTATTTTTGATTATTTGTTGTAAAAAATAATTTCTCAAAAACAATGAAATATTATTGCTGAATATGCTATATTAAAATGTTTGTATTGAGTTTACTTCCTCTTCTCTAAGTTTGCTGCCAAAATATTTGAGCAAAATATTTTTATCTTTGATTGCTATTGCTTTATTTTTTGTAATCAAATGAATTTTTTCAAATGAATTTTTCGGTTCTTGCTAATTATAAGTGTATATTTTACTAATATTTTATCTACATTAATAGTGCTTTAAATATGTATGTTTACACTAGTGCACTATGTGACTGTGACATGGCACAATTTCCTCATTTCTAGTTGAAGTATGACTGACACAGTACTGGGATTGTTTTAAATGCATCCAAAAATATATTGCTTTGAAACTTCTTATTTTCTTCTTGAGTTTGTGGGAAAATGTGTTTATTGCATTTTAATGAATTTAGAAAAATCTTTTGAAAATATCAGGGAATAGTTAACAAAGCATTTCGTTGAATTCAAGTCCTCTTAATAGTGGGGAATGCTATTCTATACTTTAAGTAAAGTTAGATTTGTTTTAATACCAGGAAATTTTAGTGTTTTTTTTAATGAGGTAACTACATAAATTTAATTAAATCTAGCAGTTAAATATAAAACTGAATTATAATTTGGTATGTCCAAAAATATTAGGTACTATTCTGATTTCTATCAAAAGATATTAAGCGTGGTGTTAACTTGTTTGCACTCACAAGTTACTCCTAAAATATCAGCATATAAGTTAAGCTTCATGACTTTGAATAAAAGTTTAAAAATATGTAACAAGTGAGCCTTTTCTTTTAAGTATCAGACAAATAAAAAAATTTATTTTATAACAAGAAATGAGTACTGAGCAAACATTGTGAAATTAATTTTAAAAGAACATCTTAAATTTTTATTTTTTCACTAGGTTCACTAATGAATTTTTAAAAAAATTAATTACAAAATGTGGTTTGCTGATAAAGAGTTGGTTATTCCTCAATATTGTGTTGCAATATAAATGATAATATGCTTATAGATATTGTCGCTTTGATTAAGTCATCTAATTAGATCCTGATATATATATATATTAACTCTTAGCTTAGCAGCTCATTTTTATTATTTTTTTGATAGTTATGCTGTCTTTATACTGAAGTTTTTCAGCACTTAGGATAAAATTACCATTTACAATTCAGCTATTACTGAAATTAGTTTTATTTTCTTAAAAATTTTAATAGTGATTATTATTTTTTTAACCTTTACTTTGTTTCTTAGGACAAACCTGTTGAAACTGATGCACCATATAACCACCGAAAAAAGTTAAGGACTGTTAAAAGTGCAGAATCTCTTGCTCATTGCCTGAAGGAATCCTCATCCCATAGTACAAATAAAGATGATTTCCCTGGCAAGTTATATTTTCACATTCTTATTTCTCTGCCTAATTGTCTCTTGTACCAGTGCATGTATTATAATGCTTCATCCAGACCAAGGATTATATTCTTTATGTGGATAAAATAGATCAGATAAAATAGTGACATACTTTGTTTATAACTAGGGTCCTATAAATTATGTGTAAATTTTTAAAAAATTATGCGGCTAGGATGCGGCGATTTTTAAAAATTATGCGGCAAGGATGCGGTGTCTTTTAAAAATTATGCATACAGGTTGCAAATGACCCAGAAATTGAAACTGAAAAAAAAAAATCTCTTAAAGAAGTTCAACTTTCTTTCCTGTTTTAAAAATTTTTTTTTCAATGAATACAGTAAAGATTTCAACTAAATTACCTTCTTATGTATTGTACATCCATTTTCTACATCAGAACAATTATTAAATTTTATTAAAATGGAGAGAAGTTAGTCCAGAAGCTGCGTTTTCTTTCAAAATCTGTCTTTGTTTTGTAAAAATTTGGCCGTAGTAGGATAAAGCTCTTTCACAATCTACTGAATTAGGAAGCACTGAGAGCACTTGTCTTGCTTTTTTTGTAAGTTCTGGAAATCTCTCTGAGACTACCTCTGAATTTCAGAATCTAATTAAGTCCTGGTTTGAAAATTCTTTTACATATTCTTTGTAAGCAGCATACTCGAGTTTTATATCTTGACCACTCATTCCTGGAATATTCTTGAATACATTGTCGTCTTCAATATTGAGGTTGACTATTTGCTCTGGATCGAAAACTCGAGCAGCTTTCATGACGTTTAATGCAGGTTGCCTAAACTTGGGCCCGCGTTTTTTGAATACGTCTAGTTCTGGAGAGTAGTAAGTATTCAACTTTGCAATTGTTTTGTGAAACACTTCTTGAAGAAATACGTTGCGTGAATCTTTTCGTGAGTATAATGCCTGAGAATTACATCGAAGTTTAGACAGCAGATCAAAAATCTTATTGTAATCTTTGTGAATAGATACACCACATGTTTCGAAAAAGAGAAGAGTATCCATATATTTGAGCGTGTTCTGCAGTGAACTGAAAGTCTTTGCAAACGTACTTGCTTTCCACCAAAACTTTGCACTGATCGAGACAAGCTGTGTCAGGAGTAAGGTTTATTTCACTGCTAAAAAATTCTATGTAAACATTACAATATTCAGCATGATATTGCACTGATTTAAACCAGGAATTCCACCGTGTCTTTATTGGTACTGGGCAAAGTTTAGCTGAAAAAAGCTAAATTGAAAGTTTAACTATTGAAGCAAAGTTTAGCTAAATTGAAAAAGAAGATATATTTCAATTGAAAAAAAACCTTTAAGGAGAAATTTATCTGGTAAACAAATACATTTTTCTGAAAAATAAAAATTATACAGATATGCTGCGATTACGCAGAAAATTGTAAATTATGCGGGTTTCCGCATCTTTGCATAATTTATAGGGCCCTATTTATAACACTTTTTGATTATGTTATCTTGAAGATAGTATTGGTTAAGTTTGGTGCTGTCCATAGGTTGAAAATTCTGTTAAACCATTTCTGAAGTGTTTAGTGATGCAAACGTGCAAACTAGTTTTTTAGGTATCTTTGATTTTTTAAAATAAATAAGTACATTCAGATTTCAACTTTTATTTCATGTAGAAGAAGGTGCATTCTATAAATAATTTAAATACTTAGTAACGAAACTCATAAATCATACTCGACTCGTGTTAACATCAGACTCCTGTTTTGCATTTTAGGGCTTGTGAGCCTAAAATAAGTTTAAAAGTATTACTCTTTTAGAAATATCTAATACTTGCCAAATATCATGTTATATACGTGTATGTATTTTAAAAGTAATACTTTATGCTTTATTCATTATTATTTCCCTGTTTAAGTTATACATATAAATTTAGCAAATTTTAAATGACATATATTAGACAAATTCAGTTTAATTTTTTAATAACAATGATTTTTAATAATATAATGAAACTATCAAGTTAATTTTATGTAAGAGTTAAGGCACTTTTTTTTCTATTTGCAGGCTTTGTATTTAACAATTATTTCTTGTTTTCTTTTTAATAAACTTTAATGTAATAGAAATCAATTTATAAAGGAATAAATTTAATGTAATGCAAAATTATTATAATAATTGTCAAGTGCATCATGAAATTTTGTTTAATGTTTTAATAGTATATGTTACATGTACTTTAATTGAAATTTTAGGTCTGTTTATTAAGAACGTTTCTATTTTAAACTCTTTTTCTGTTTGGCTTTCACATTAAATTGGTCTTAATGTTATATGACAAATTGATCTTGACATTTAAACAGTTAAGTCTCAAATGATTTTATTTGATTTAAAATATTTAATTTATAGCATTTTCATATAATTTAAATGTATAAAACTGATTTTATAAATACGAAATATTTTGTATTTTACAGGAGAACATAGTAGAAAGTCATCACCACAAGTATCAGTGGACTCTTCAAATTCTTTGGAACTGTCACCACTTTCAAAATCTCCTGGTCTACAAAAGCATACTCGATCTAGTTCTCATGAGTCCTATTTTGAAAGTAATAGCATGGATATTATTTCTGAGCCATCTTTTGAAGAAGATGAGCATGGTTTGTTTTATTATGTGAGCCAACAAATGAAAATGCTACAAGATTCTTCATGGAACTCAGAGAAAGACAAGAAAGTAGATTCTGTTTCCATGAAAAGTTGCGAAGATCTTTCTGTTTTAAATAGAACTTATTCCAAAGAATTCTCCAAAAGTCCTCCAAGTTTATCTGAAAAATTTTCTCGTAAGCAAAAGCTAACTTCTGTTGAAGATTTTGCTCAAGTGAAATATCAGAAACTAAATGAAGACTTTGCTAATAACGAAACTCGTGTCTTTTTGGATGCTTCTCCAGAAGAGGATTATAACCAACAATTTTTTAGGTCAAATGATTATGGTTGGGATGACCACAATGATAAGTATCAAAATTGTATGCAGATGAATCAAGAAGACTTGACTCTTGATCCCATGGAGTTTTATGAAACTGCTAAAAATAAGAGATTATCCCTAGTATCGTCAACAGACACTGAGAACGAGCCCTCTGATCGAACAGTTGTAGAACGATATGGAAATGCTGAAACTGTACTAGTAGAAGTACATGCAACTCAAGACAGTTCCTCTGAAGAAGATCAACAGTATTCACCAAAGGCACCTCTCAATTTAGACAGTGTATTTTGCTCTTTTGGTGAACCGGCCATCGATTCATTCGACAGTGGCAGAGTTTCTGGATACAAATTGAGACCATTAAATTCTGATGAAACGGAAATTCAAGAGCTCCAGTTTCATCTATCTGATGAAGAAGATGTGATTTTGCCAGTTACAGATATAGAACATGAGGTAAATCCCAATGAAACCTTTACAAGGGAAATTAAAGAACCAGACGGCTCATATTCTGGTCTGAATCTTGATGAGATGGATAGTAGTGAACCTCACCTTGATGATATAACTGTTAGTTTATCTCCCAATGATCATCTGGATCTTCAAAATGTGCCTAGCCAGGCTGAAAATATAAACGATTCTTCAATTTCGAAAGAGAGTGAAAGATCTTCTGATGTAATATCAACAATTCAAAGGTCTGCAGTTGTTCAAAAGGACGAAGTAGTAACAGAAAACTTAGAATCTTTCAGTATTAAAATGCCGCCTTCACCGATTTATCCCCCAAAGAGCTTAAAGCTGCAAGAATTGCAGCCTTTAAAAACTAAAATTGAAATCGTTCCCTCTCATAAAAAGAAACTTTTTAACATACCATCTCCATCTTCCCCTGTGGAAGAAGTGAGAAAGAAATTTGAACTTAAGGCCTCAGCCACTTCTAAAAATGTTGAGCCTTCATCTGAAATAAAATTTCGCTCCAGGGAACTGCCATCTAAGCTTGTTAAAACTTTTGAACCATCAGAACCAATGGCTATTAGCCAACCATTAGAAGTTCCTTATGTTGATAGCCAAACAAAAAGTAGTCCACCTAAAGAAAGTATTCTGTTGAAACGTCACTCAGAACCTCCTCCTAAGCAAGTTAGTACCAGTCCTCCTCCTGGGATATTTAAACGATTATCAGATAAATATGAAGGTGAAAACATTAACAAAGTATCAAAAGGTCAATCAAATTCTGAAAAAGTAACTCCTAAAAACAATAGAAATGTTCAACAACCTAGTTTATTCACTCAGTTAAAAATACGAAAACTTCAGTCTTTGCAAGCTGAAAGCAGTCCTATTAATTCTGAGCCAGTTGATCCTTGGTCAGATCCAATATTAGATATGCAAGAAGATTATCATCCAATTATAACTTATTTACCTACAAAAGATTCAAATCAGGATGAACAATCTGATAGCAGCATTGAGGAAGAAAATGAAGTGGACTCCTTAGAAAAAGTTACTAAACATGAAATTGCGGATGACTCTCTTCTTGCATGTGAAACTGAATCTGTGAATTCTGTTATTCCTGACGATTTAAAAGTAGTTCAAGTGAGCCCTGGTAATCAATCTTCTAATCAAAATCAAGTAGATAAACCATGTTCAGTTAATGAAATGGATAATTTTCAGTTGAGTTCCAAAGTGAATGAGGGTAGCCCCGAAAGCGAGGCAGTTCGCCGAGAGCGAATTAATCGAATCAAGGAAGAAAGAAGAGCTCAATTAAGGGAAAAGCTGAAACAGGAAAGTTTTCGTATGGAAGCAGAGGAGAAAGAAAAAGTCCAAACGAAATTCCGATTGAGGAAAGAAAACTCAAAGCTTTCCTGCATTGAAGGTCAAGATGATGTAAAGAAAAGTGATAAAGCAGTGGAGACGGACAGTGCCAGCATAACTGAAACTGGCACTACCTGTGATTTAGACTCTTCACTTGAAAGTAGCAGGGGAACTTGTGTCTCTCCTGCTGCTGTTATATCAGAAATCTCATCTGGGACTGACAGTGGACTAGAATCTTTTAGTTTTTCTCCTAAATTCCCTAAGAATGTTTCAAAAGACTTGTCATCCGAGGATTGTTTACGGTCACAAAAATTTTCCGGGAGAAAGTCTGCTCGATCGTACGAGGACAGTCGTAAGTGGCTTTCTATGCCACCAACTGACATAAGGGACAAGGTTGCAATGTTTGAACGTTCCAAAGATACCAATGAACTGTGTAGGCTGGGACCAAATGGCAAATTTCCTCAAAAGCAAGGCACTTCTTTAGCATCTTCATTTGTTAGGTGAAATTTTGACTTTATTTTCATCATTTTTCAAGAACATTTTTCAAAGGTCATTTTTTTCAAAGTATTTACTTTTACATTGAAACTTGAGTGGCTAGCTGTAGGATAATCTGCGACTGATGCTTCAAATGCACAAAATCAAGCTTTAACTTTTTATTTAGCTTTTATATTTAGTGTTCAAAATTTCTTTTAGCATGAAATTGGTATTTTAACAGTAGAAACTTGTAAGTATGTATTTTCTAGATATGTAAATTTTTGTCTGCATTAATTGAGGTTTTAATGACCCAATAAAAAATTTCATTGGCAGAAATACATATTGGGCATTATAATTGAGTTAAAAAATTTTTAGGAATCAATTTATTTGATTCTCTTAATATTTAAAATCAATTAACAGTATGATAGTTTAACAATAGCAAAATGGTAATATTAATGATAGTTAACTCTCCTTTTATTGTAATTTTTCAAAATCTTTCTCCTTAGTCTTGAAATAATGTTTAAATATTATCATAAAAAACTATGATTCAATATTTTAAATTGCTTAATGAAATAAGTTTTACACATTACTCTAATAAATTAAATTTTGAGTATCTCTTTGACAATATTTGAAAGTAATCTAATTTTGTAAAACATTTTCATGATTACATTTTATTTTTGTTTCTAAGTTAACTATAAAGGAATTTGTTTACCATTGTTTTTTAATGCGTTGTATAACATACAAAGCGGGTCCACGGAAAATAATTTAAGATCGAGATTGTTGTCAGGAAATAATTTCATAATAATTTGCATACAGTCAGGGAATAAATGTTTCTTTTTATCTAGAGTTTTTTTAAAATTATTTATCAAGAATTTTTATTATTTTCCTTTTTATCTTATACATCTTGATAAAAAAGGAAATAAATGTGAGACCAAAATTTCCATTTTTATCAGGAATATATAAGATTAATATTTATATAAGTTTTTGTAATTAATTAGGCATATCAAGAAATGTGTGTTTGATGCCTTTTACAGCTAATTATCTTGTGCATATGATCATCATGTTTGCAATTGATCCTCACCTTGCTTACCTCATCATCATAATTTGTTCATCTCTTTTATTTGTATATAATTTTTAAAAACAAAATATTTTTCAGAGATACTTTTATTTTAGAGATATTAACAAACCACACATATCCTGTTAAGCGTGCATGATCCTTTCACTTAACTTAATCAGTTCATGTGTGGTTCAATGTATCACTGTGATAACATTTCATAATTTTTATTGCCATGTAGTTAGTGTGCTGTAATTAATATTTGTTCCACCTTGTGTGCCTAGATGTTATAGTCTTTTTTAAGTTTTCCACAAGAACAAAGCTTTTTATATATAAAGTGCATTTTTATGTTCATAGCTCAAAAGTATTGCAATAATATTTTAGTATTTGTACATTTTTAAGTGGAGTTATTATTAGTGTAACTTCCAATAGAGCTAGCCATGTAAAAAGTTTCATTGCTGTGTATGCATTTATTAAAACATTGCTTACTTGGCAATCATTACTTTTAAATAGTTATTTTTATTTTAAATTTGAGGTAAATTTTTTTTTAAAATTAATTTTTATCTAATGGCTTATATGTAACAAGTTTATTTTCTGACCAAATGCCAATTTTTTTTTCTATGATATGAAGCATCTGAATGGCATTAGCATATAAGTTCCTAAGAATTTAGGATGTCTGGATTCTAGTGCCACTTATCACTAAAATTTTATATTGCTTGCTCAGATTTATATTACTTCCTTCCCTCAAAAAAAATAACAATCAATAATAATTTGAGTCTAGAAGCATCATAGAAATTTTTTGTGTGGTAAATTTGATTGTGTCTTGTTTAAAATCTTTGAAAATAAATAATTTATTATGGAATTATTAAATACTTAGTACAATTCAAAGTTTGAGAAAAATGTTATTTGCACAAACTTAAACTAGTAAGGAATCATTGCTTTCATATGACTTTTTTATCTTTGATATTTGTCATTTTTTTTATAAAAACAGTTGTGTACATATATCAGGGATTTTTTTCCTATCCAAGTTTGAGAAATTCTTTTGAAATTTTTTTTATATGCCTATATAAACTTGAACTTTTTAATCTAATTTACATGAAGCTTCAAGCCTGCCATTCCTCAATAATCGTCATAGATATCACAATTTTTCACTTTCAATTTTCTAACATTTTTGATAAGTATATAAAAGTCAAGTTTTTGTTAAAAAACTTACTGATAATTTTCAAACAATACTTTTTTAAATAAGTATTTCTTGCCATCAATTTGCTATTAATAACTTTACATGCCATTTTTCATAAACTTTTCTATATACTTTTTCGCAATAAACTTGGCTACATATTTATTATATTGTATTGTATGTTCTTGAAAACTCGTATGGTCTTCCCTTATTGTATATTTGCAAGTTATTTTTGATTACATTATTTTTCATGTTCCTCGAACTTTTTTACTTGATTATGAACTAAATATTTGTTGCATTTGTGTTTTTTTATTATGGAAAAAAAACAAAAAAAAACTCTGTATATTAGCTTTGATACCTCTCCATTTTAATTTAATTTTGTTTTATCTCTCCTATTTTATTTTAAAAATCCTATTATTACATCATTAAATTTCATAGCAAGGTTACTTTTTTAATACCAGATTATTTATCCAAACATTATAAAATTTTTTAATGAAATTTTATTAAATAGTCAGTTTAATATATAAGTTTAGTATAGTATTAGGCAATGTATATAATATCAAATAGCAGAATATTCATATATGTATAACAATTAATGTTACTTTCGAAATACAATTGTTTAGAAATACAATTTTTTTTTATAAGGTTACCCTTGCTGATAATTTTTTGGATTTAGACAATAGTTAGTATTTTTATAGTAGTACCTATGTTATCGTAATATTTTTAAAATAAATCTATTTCTATTTTCTAACTTAAACAACTTCTAATGTTTTTCTCATTCTCTTTTAATTTTTTACTGAGCATATAGT
The DNA here is from genome assembly GCF_043381705.1 of Parasteatoda tepidariorum. Taxonomy (NCBI): domain Eukaryota; kingdom Metazoa; phylum Arthropoda; class Arachnida; order Araneae; family Theridiidae; genus Parasteatoda; species Parasteatoda tepidariorum. The sequence continues at coordinate 58,615,834 of NC_092207.1, read as the reverse complement.
TTATTTCAAATAGTTATATGATTTCAAAGTCTAATAGTTGCACATGAATAATCTATACCACTTGAATTCGATAAAATCTAAATGTTAAGATTAGTTTACTTATTTGAGAAATTTTGTTTCATTTTTATTATTGTGATCTTTTGAATTTGTTTATAAATATTGGTTTATATATATATTTGAAATAGGTTTATTGTAATTCTTTTTGAACTTACATTGCAAATTATATCATGTTCTTTTATTCAAGCAATAAGCAATTATCTTTTAATGTCTTATTTTTAAATGTAGATCAAGTAGTTAAACTTGTATCTTTAAACCCATATCTTTATTAAATGTAATAATATTAATCTTCCAATTAACTTGTAAATATCAATTTGTTTTAAAACTATTTTCTACTTCAGGGCTTAGTTTCTTCTTCCTCCTACAGTTATCAGTATTTTTGTCCACCATCCCATATATGTCTTAATAATTTTCAACTTAATTTCAATACTTATTCCACCATAAAAATATTTATAATTCCTTGTGTGCAGTTAAAAGTAGGTAAATGTATGTACTGTCAAAAAAATCTCTCATGAATATTCATGTAACTTTATGTGTTCTGATCTCGTTGAATTTCTAAATGAATAGTTAAAGTTTCTGAAGGTATTGTATATATTGCGCTCTATGCTGAAAAAATATTAATTCTTCTGCAAAGTATGCTAACAAAAATTTTCTTTTTTAAGTGTTCAAAATGAAAATTGGATAATTAATTCTACCATAAATTGTCAAAGTGATTGACTTGAGTTATCATTTTTTTTTTTGATCGACACAATTTTATTGCATTTCAAAAATAATGCCAAAATTATTTTTTATAACTTCTCTTTCCAAAACATGTCTAGAAATATTGTAAATTTTAAATTTTTACTATTTATAAGTCAATACGCTCAAAATTAACATTGGAGTCAAGATACTTTTATATCAGATTGTGCCTTATATTTTGATGCACCAAAATTAATGCATAAATTTGCATTAGTATTAACAAAAGTTCTATAAAAGTGATTTTTTTAACTTAAAAAATGCTTTAAAGTAGCATTATATTGTTAGTGAGTTCTTTATTGTGTATACATTTCAATTGGCTCTTCTGAAGAGCACCAACTTTCGCGTATAATCTTTGTTTATGCTATATGTGTTTGCTGTATATATGCCTGTTGCTGCAAATGTTAATTTTTTCTTAAGATAAATTTATTGTGAATATTGTTGTTTTATGTATTGCACAAAATGTACAGTTGTATGTGTTGTGTATTATAGGTTGCTTGATTGAAGAAAAACGAAATAATTGTAATGAAAAACGTTGTGTGTTCGTGTGCATCATTTGTCTTTTATGTTCTTATTTTGAGCGAGTGCAAAATAAAGTTTTATGGATTCAATAAATTGTTTCTTTGGTTAATTTATTATGGTGTTGCTTTTCGAAGGTATAGTAGTCTTCACTGAATGTGATCGCAGTTACTGTAATCAATCGATTATTGTTATTAAAATCCCTCATTCTGTATTTTCTCTATTTATTAACATGTTAAAATGATAGCTTTCTGTGATCATTACATCAATGCTATTAGTTATTGTACTCCTATTCAATGCTCCAGCAGAGTTAAACACTTCTCAATCTCTACTTGAATGTTTAGCTTCTGTTGAAAGATGAAGTGCAATAACGCTCCCATGACTTCTTTAAAAAACGTTTTGATTACAAATAGTTTATAAATGAGTTTTTTAGAAAAATTAGTAGACAATCAACAATTGGTGATTGTTTTTATTATGAATACTATATTATTTTTTATATTCTGAAAGAAACATACGGTACAAAAATAAAATGATTAGTTTTTTTCTTCAGTTTATTTTCAAACCCAGTATCTAGATAAGCTTAAATTGGTAAACATGCTTAATTTCGTTATTCGTTTATTGTTATCAATCGGTTAATGTTATCAAAACCATTGTGCTCCAAAGTGACCACATTAAGTGGAGACTGCTGTATAAAACTCAATTCAGGATAAGTAAGCTGAACTGATAATCGGTATTAAAAGGTGCTCTGATAGGTTATATTCTTTGCTCTGTAAAAGGAGAGTACTACTCTTATGTCATAAGCTGTCTTCTACATCCTTCAAAAGGACTAGGAGAGTTTTGTGCAGTAGTTTTTTTGACACAGTTATTCTAAAAGATCTTCTACTGGAACAAGAATGGTTAAACTGTCTGGTGTGCACCAAACGTGCACGTCAGATATTAATAAGTGGCTCTTCTTTAAGTTCACTAACTATCGGAATTTCCTGCTCCATTTTTGTTTTATTAAATTCATTTTATTTTTTCTAGATCATTGCTTAGCTGTAAGTTTACCTATCAAAGACACATTTCCGTCCAAATCAAAATTAACTAATACTGCTATACGTTGTTCAATCATACTCATGAAATTGACATTAACTAATTAAAGTTTTAATTAAGTTATCTTGCTTTCTTTTCTAGCTTAAGTGAAGCAGATAGTATCCTTACTTCTATTTGCTAACTCAGGATAGGTGCATGGCATGGAAACTACAGAGGCGAAAAAAGCTTTACTCTTAAAAAAACGTAAATAATTTTAAGTACGAAAATGTAAATGAAAATTTCATTTGCGTAATAAGGAAACATCTTAAAAATCCAAGTTATAAGTTTACTACACATTTTTTTAAGTTATATCAAAAAATTGTGTTGAGTTGCTGTCGTTGTTGTCGGCCATTAAGGCAGAGGGGATGCCATCTACGACCAAGCAGGGTAAAAAAAATTTTTTTCAACTATTTTTTTTTGAAAAAAAAAAAAAAAACTGGAGCTCTTAATGCTAGTCTTCTCATTTATTTTTTTCATAATGAACAATAGAACGATGCATAAATAATTCAAGTATTCAAAATCTTTAAATAATAGATGTAATGCGTTTTTTAGAAACTTAGGCAAATCTGTCGATTTTTTTCAACTTCCAAATCAATTTCTCGATGAATGTTTAATAATGCGAGTCAATTTAATTGTTTTTGCGTTTGAGTTGCTCTAAGCCAAGTTTTGAGACGTCGAAGAGTTGAAAAGGAACGTTCTGCGGTTGCTGCACTAACTGGCAGAGTTATTAGTGAAGAGCATAATTACACGAAAAAATATACACCTACCTAGGTGTATATGGCCCTTTAAATAATTGTTAAAATATTTTATTTCTTTTGTAAACTATTAAAATTTTTTTTTTCGATTTGGGGAGGTGGTCATGACTCCTATGACCCCCCCCGCTGGATCCGCCAGTGTGGCCAAGAATTCGACTTCTGTCTCACCCATACGTCACACCCGTTTATTGGGTTAACCCATTCATACGTCCATTCATTCATCCACAGATCGTAATTTGGACCTGAACAGAGAATGATCAATCATTCTCTAATTCAGTACCTCCAGAGGGGTATTGATTTGTTATGGGAATATGGAGGTCTTTGTAACCTAACAGATTTAACATTCACCATTCACTTCACGGGGAGTCTTCTGGATTCAAACTCCCGTATTGTGTAGAGTAAAAATAATAATTGAATACTTTTAGTGATAAAGAAAATTTAATTTAATATGCATTTTGAACGAATGTAATTGCTTATCTTGAAGAGACGAAAAAGAAAACAAACTCTATTAAATATCGAAATTTTGTTTAAAATGTTATTTTCTTGAATAAGGCAGTACTTAAATTTTCATTAGATTGTACCAGTTTCAGGTCTCTTTAGTTTAATAGTTCTCAAAAAAGTGGAGAGAAAGTTGAGAATGTTTTTTTTTTACAAAAAGAGTGATGAATCAAAAGGCTCAGACAACAGAAAGTAGAACTAAATGCTTTTAAAAATAAATTTATTTTTACCCATTCTAATATTTTATCTACAATTACATACACACATTATTTGGGTCTTAATGCTATAGTAATTTATTTTCTTTTTGCAGCACTACTAACACATTTTTTATAAAACAGTGTGCTAAAAGTATCTATAATATCACCAATTTAGAAACAAAAACAAATGTATTTATTCTTCAGAACTTTCTGTTTCTGGATTCATGTTGAGAGGATATCTTTGGAACACTTCTGCTAAACATTTCTAAAATTAATTGAAAAAAAAATATAAGTTGTAAAAAATTTGAAAACAGTTACAACTAAATTTATTTAACTGCAATAAAACATTTCTTAAAGGAGGAATTCATTAATAAATTAGAGTATCGGTAGAAATTGTTTTTAGGCTATGGAACCCTAAATGGCCAACTATCTTTCGACGGAATCCTGACATTATAAACAAAGAATATCAAGACATTTGTGAACGTATTAAGCAAGAACACTCGCATCACAATGAGATGTCCCGGGTTCGAATCTCAGTGATGACAGGTCGATACGAATTCCTCACCCGGCTTACACAGACCACAGTGCTGACGTCAAATATTCTTCAGTGATAGATGGATCATGGGTTAGAATCTTCTTGCTGTTAGGCTAACCCTAGGAGGTTTTCGTGGTTCTCCACTCCATATAACTGAAATGCAGGTTAATTACATCAAAATGTCCTCTATGAAGGCAAATCAATTCCGATACTTGATCTAGTTCCCTTGTCTTCTGGAGTGGGTTCAAAATTTCAAGACTACAAAGTTGAACATTAGTAGTCGTAAATTAACAAAATTGGGCTGTCTGTTCAACCACGGTTATAAAGTAAGAGGAGGGAAATTCTTTTATTGTCTTATCATTAATCTTAAATTATGTTTTATATCCGACAGTCCAGGAGCTGAATAGAGTCTAGTTATGAATTTAATTTTGGTGTTTATACATAAGCTGAAAATAAATTATATAAGTCGAATCATGATTTTCATTGAAATTAAAACTAAAAATAATTGCAATAAACATTGAAAACTTTATGAGGGACGCATAATTCTTTATTAACAAATTTAGTTATTTTGATTTGAAAAGCGCTATGGGAAACACTATTTCAAGTTTTATCAAGTCTGTCTTTTTCATACTTTATTCAATATATTGTTATTAAAAAATTATATTTTCTTAATGAAAGCAACTTCGCCATTCTTTTTTTATTAACAGTTTACTTTAAATAATTTAGTAAAGGCAATCAAATTTATAAATATATAGTGTAATATTGATAGAATCTAAATGTAATTGCAGGTTTTGAAAATGTAATAAAAAACCCTATGAAAAAGTTCTAGTTCTCGGAACCCCTGTAACTTTCCCGCGGTACCCTAGCCGTGGAATACCTTTTGGGAACGGCTGAATTAGTGTATACTAAAAGTCATGTTTGTATGGTTTCTATTTATCTGGAACAATAGATAATTTAAAACAGAAAAAAAAAATAACGACGTGTTTAATTTCTGGATCTTGATCCGTTCTAATTTTTGTTTGATGAGAATTAGCACATGTTTCAGTAAATTTTTTTTTTTTTTTGCTTCTCTTAAAATTTTTACTATCTAATGTAAGGGGTCGTGTTTTTGTTTGCTCAATTAAATTTTATTCAAAACTAGATAAAATTTTTGTTTACTGTTTCATACTACAGCAACTTTAAAAGACAACTTTAAAGTTTTTGTATGCTGTCAATGTGAGAAATACGGGAGAGTATTTTTTAAAATTTTTATTTCAAAAATAGTTTATTTCGTTAAAAATTTGTATTACTGAAATTGCTTAAATAATAATATTTAATATTGTACGTTTTATCGTTTTTCTTAAAATTGTACCTTTTTTTTATTTAAACTTAACGAAATTTGTAAAATGCACATAAACAAAGAACCGTACGATATTGTTTGCATGAAAATGTTAAATCAAGAAAATACGAACATTATGAATGTACTCTTCACAAAACTATTATGCATCATCTCTAATTTTCTGACTTTTTGAATATCTTATATTTTACATATTCAGGTATATACTATGAGACAGAGTAAACAGCAATCATTAGTTGGTGTATAAAAGATTGTTAATTATTATTTAATTTCACTACTTATCTAGAAATCTGTCCAAATTTGATTTAAAACTAATTTTGAATTTTTAAAATTTTGTGCTGTTAAGTCCTATGAAATTTAAAGGAAAATCAAAATTGAATCCTTAAATCCACTAAAATGAAGAATTAGTTGACTTACTGCTGCTTCTTCTTCGTTCACCATCTGAAAAATAACGGCAAAATATGTATTATCTCTATTGTGCTACTATATATAT